>NC_062531.1:22684626-22814626 GCF_022655615.1 Tachysurus fulvidraco | reverse complement strand
CATCTCTCCAGCTTATGCTTACACCGCATCGTAGAGCTTAAAATAACACGCCTGGGAGAGTGGGAGAGTTACTTAAACCAGGTTGTAAGGTCTTTAGGTATAGAGTATCAAAAAAATATATGTATATGGTGTAGATAATGTGAATAAATGGTTGTTCATACAGTAGATGTTCCTTTATCACCATTTGGTTATGAATGAACGCGGTAAATGCAAATCCGGCACAAAGGATTTTTTAAATGTTTTATAAGGTTGTGAATTGAATTCCAGGTAAAACAGATGCTACTTGTGCTCTTGATTGTGGTGGGAAACTTTATTTGGTTGTATTTGATGACTAGTGTGAATTGAGCTGTTGACCACATGTTGGAAAAGCTGTACAGAAAATGGTTGGATGAATGGCTATTCTTTTAGAAACACGGCTATCTAAATATTCGATTCTTCTTATTATTATTATTCATTCATTCATTCATTCATTTTCTACCGCTTATCCGAACTTCTCGGGTCACGGAGAGCCTGTCCCTATCTCAGGCGTCATCAAGCATCGAGGCAGGATACACCCTGGACAGAGTGCCAACCCATCACAGGGCACACACACACTCTCATTCACTCACACACTCACACACTACAGACAATTTTCCAGAGATGCCAATCAACCTACCATGCATGTCTTTGGACCGGGGGGGGAAACCAGAGTACCCGGAGGAAACCCCCGAGGCACGGGGAGAACATGCAAACTCCACACACACAAGGTGGAGGTGGGAATCGAACCCTCGACCCTGGAGGTGTGAGGCGAACATGCTAACCACTAAGCCACCATGTCCCCTATTATTATTATTATTATTATTATTATTATTATTATTATTATTATTATTATTATTATTATTATTATTATTATTAGCTGCATAGTGATGTTCGGAAGCCCAAGCTACTCCTAAATAACTTAGCTAGAAAAATGTGCTCCACTAAATCATACAGAATTGACTCAGCCATGTGAAAGCCTTTATCTTTGGTCAGGTTGTCAGGTTGCCCTGTTCATCTGACCTGGATCAGGTTAAATAGGAAGCCTTTATTCAAGCATATGAAATTGGGGTACAGAAGCCTTTATTATCACCATTTATACAATACAGCACTGTGGACGTTTTTTCTTCACATATCAGAGTGCAGGGATAGTTTTTATACAGCACCCCTGGAGCAGGGAGGATAAAGGGCTTTGCTCAATTCACCAAGAGTGGTAGCTTGGCCTGTTGGGGCTTGAACCCCAGCCGTCAGTTTAACAAACCGGAGTTAGATATTTGCAATGCCATCTGACCAAAGCAATCAGAGCAAAGAGTTGTTTTTTTATATATATATCAGCAAACACACAGAGATCAGATATTAATGTCATTAATCTTCAGAGGTGAAGAAGAAGAATTTGTGATTTAAAGATTGAGATATTTTTCCCTTTTGTCCCCCATCATAGGGCTGCATGTTTCCAACTGTTGCTTATCAGGGCAGAGTAGAAGTGCAGTCCACCATCTTTCACATAAATCATCATTTCCGCTGTATTTGACCATCCCTTTACCTCCTATCCTAACTCAACCAGTTCCTGGGATTTCATTTAAAGATATCTGGGAATAACTCAGAGTCTCCTAATGATATTGTGCCACTCAGAAGCCCTATGGTTCTAGATTTCACCAGTGTTTTTTTTCTTTAAACAACACATTTATCCAAGTCGATAAGGAAAAAAAAAAACCTTGCCATGTTTTTGGGTTCTCTTGACCTCTTCTGATTGACCATCTTTATCCTAATGAACGTGATCTATTCCCTCTATCTCTATCCACACTACACAAGGGTTCACTGAACGCTTTGCGGATGATCAAAAATCCTAAATAATATCCTATGGGAGAATTTGGAGAGACAATGTAGACTAGGCTTACAGTACAAAATCGTCAACAAAATAAACAAAAGACTATATATCGGAAGACGGGGTTCATCCGTCCGATATGGTTCCAAACACTTACCTATAAGCTTTCAAACCTATTCTGGTGGCTTGTGGTGGTCCGGCACCTCACCAAGCCACGTCATTGTTCCATGTGTACTTTCAAACAGCTATTTTTAAGGCATCAAACTAGCATTGCTGTATGATACGTATACTCAGTCAGATTTACAAAGATATAAAGCTTTCAATTCATGTGTAGATCATGACAGGTGCAGAACAATAGCGCTATTCACTAAGAAACCATGTTACAAATTGAAAAGAGCAAGCACCACTGACTGAATATGTGGCATTCTGCGTACATTTGTGTGCCAGAGTAAATAAATGCTCTGCAAACCAATCATCATTAATGGGAAGCAGCCAATCAACCATCATAATCTGACAAGTGCAACTTGTTGTGTTCTGGTTTTGATCCAAAATGTTTCCTTTGGTCTAACATTCATCCTGCATCCAATGTTAAATGTTCATAGTATTTACTTAGATATCACGGTATTCTTAAGCTTTCTGCCTCAGTGCTGTTCACATGTTCACTGTTCATTTAACTCGTTACAGATTTCTATTCTTAGATATATGCTTGTGCTATTTAGTCACTATCTAAAAATCGATATAAATGTGCTAGAACTGGTCGAAATTTTGCCGAATTAAATTAGTGTTGCATTTGAATCCCATCTTCTATCTTCAGATATGCTTCTATGTCATACCTGTTCACTGTCATATCACAAAAGATCTAGAAAATTCATTCATTCATTCATTCATTTTCTACCGCTTATCCGAACTTCTCGGGTCACGGGGAGCCTGTGCCTATCTCAGGCGTCATCAGGCATCGAGGCAGGATTACACCCTGGACGGAGTGCCAACCCATCACAGGGCACACACACACTCTCATTCACTCACACACTCACACACTACGGACGATTTTCCAGAGATGCCAATTCAACCTACCATGCATGTCTTTGGACAGGGGGAGGAAACCGGAGTACCTGGAGGAAACCCCCAAGGCACGGGGAGAATATGCAAACTCCACACACACAAGGCGGAGGTGGAATGGAACCCGGACCCTGGAGGTGTGAGGCGAACGTGCTAACCACTAAGCCTCCGTGCCCCTAATAATGCATGATGAGGTGCTTCAATATCCTCCAACATGGAGTGTAGGGACTGTTAGTGCATTATTTTCCCATAACAACACACCTTAAACTGTTTTATCCCACTCAGCAATTACATTTTTCACTTTATTAACAAACATCACATCCGTTCATTGTTATGCTTGATGTCAGTTAGCACTTACGTGACGTTCTCACATCAGCGTCTCGCTTTTTCGCACTAAAACTATATATACATGGCTTGTGATGTTTTTGAATAACTGTGAAAAAGTCCTGAACACTTTCCTGTGGTGGAAAAAAGCCTTGACACTGGAGACTCCTTTTATTAATGTTGAATAAACATCTCCTTATATCAAACAATCGTCATTTTTACTTTATACTTAATAAAACATTTTTAATTTATACTTAATAAATGCATGTTTCTTCTTTGGAATAAAACAAGTACTTCAAATTAAAAAGATAAAATTGGTTTAATCACAATGTTGACATGGCATGACAAGACATGGTTTTAATTATACGACCTTTGTGGTTTATGATGATACAAGCACACAATTTTATTCACTTTATCCTGGACATTGTCAAGATATAAAGCCTATTTGGAGGAAGGAATGGACCCTGAATGTGATGTCTTTACAAGGGGTGACAATCCACACACTGGAGTACTTTTGTATGAAATAAGCAATATATATAGGTTGGGGTGACCTCTTACTCCTTGGGGTCTTGTGGGACCTTCTGATGAACCTTGTGGGCCATGATGTCCAAACTGGCTACAAGGTGTCATGTCACTGACTGGCGTGCGCTACCGCACGTGCGCTAATTGTCATGTTGCCAGATTGCCCGCAAACCCTCTGATCCCATTTGAGTTTTTAAAAAAAGAAATAATAATAATAATAAAAACAGTCTACATATGTTATACTGCAACTTAGGAATAAATAGATGTATTCATTTTTAATGTCAACTCTAGAACAGCTGCTGTTTATCTTCTGGACCTTATGCTGATGCTGGCTGGATGCTGATGCTGGCTGGATGACAGTTGCGCAAAATGCCAGCGCGATAAAAATTCAAATCACACGAAGGACAACAAATGCTGGATTATTATTATTTTTTTTTTCAACACAAAAAGTGCGCAACGAATTTGACTAGATAAGCATGAAGCACACAATGAAGGGATGAGACTGGAAAAGGGTTCTGGGAGGGGAAATAAAGTCAGTCATTTGTTAAGCATAATAATGAAACTGGCTGTTAGATTGAACCATTCAAGATGATAGAGATTACAGTGACAGCAATGCAAATTGTCCAGATGATATAACTTCATATGACGAATGAAAAGCTGGCAGGAAACAATATATGATTCTGCCTGAGAACCTAAATCAACTTTAGGGGGAAACGACCGCAACTCTGGAATAAGAGCGCACGTGCGCACCAGAAATCCAAACCCATGTCTATAAAATGTTGAATGTATTCCAAGGATACACCAATCTTTATCAGTCTAGTGATATGGAGCAGGGAAATGATGAAGGAAAAAGCTCTCAAACATTTGGATAAATCAACATAGGATGAGGCAATGTTTTCAAATACAGAATACCTTCCAGAGACCAGGAAAGCGACGTCTCATCCTGCGTTGCTTAACTAGCATGGAAAGGGGTAGGAGGGAGGGTGTTGGGCAAAAAGTTTCAGATGTGCATTTTAATACCCGGATGCCGGGTTGTGATTGGGCTCTAGATGCTCGTGCATGGCTATATAAAGGGCGACCTGCGCTCCTGTCATGCACGCGAGAAGGGAAATTGGCGAGTATAGGATCTGCACACGCTGCACACAAACATAGACACATAGACACACACACACACACACACACACACACACACACACACACACACACACACACACACACACACACACGCACGCACACACACACATGCACAGAGAGCGAGAGAGAGTCTTGATTATTGCTGGCTGCACGACACGAATTTAGTCAGCGATTTATTTTTCATCTGCCACAGCACAGATTTGCACGAGATCATCATCCCTGTCAAAAAAAAAAAAGCGTGCATCGGCGTGTTAACAGGAGGCAGAGGACCTCGAGCCGTTATTCTTCTTAATAAGAGAATTCAGGAAAGCCTCAAGAGATGCCACAAAGGAGCGGACTTTGGTTGCTGCTGCTGCTGCTGCTGCTCGTGCTACTGCTCGGGTTGCTGGTCGTCGCATCGGCGCACGAGCAGGACGTGAACGAATCGTACTCGCCGCGGAGAGCGCGCGCCTCCGCCAACAGCCCCGGTAAGTAGCAGCATCCTCCTCCGCTCGCAGCGCTTTTTTGGCGCTACTGTGCGCTGCACATCCAAGAGCTCGAGCCATCAGCTATCGCTCGTATGAATCTGACCGGATTACTCATATCATCCGAATGTCTTGCACATGCACTGTAGTTTACTTGCAGCATAGACTAAAATATTGTGAATTATTGTGCATGCGTTTACACTAGTACACCAAAATCGGTCAAGCGGCTCATTTGAGTTGATCGCTGGTTTTGCATCAGAGATGTAGCGTATGCTATGTACACCGTTAGAAAGGATGCAATCCTGCACTTGTCTTATTTCAGCATTGTACAGAGACTCGATAGCACACATTTAGCAAGCACAGATTCAATTAATTCACTGAACTGAATATTATTTCCTGGCCTATGAAGGTTTTTTTTTTCCTGCAGGTGAATAGCACTAAAGCCGTCAGTCAGTCAATGAGCCGGCACAGTGTTTCTCCCTCCACATGCTGAGAGTATCACGTTTGGAGCGCACTGATCTAAATCAGAGCTCTTCAAACCCTTTTGCAGAACAGCTACAGAATGCACGATAAACCCTTCTCTCTTGGTTTTGTCACTGTGTGCCTATTGGACATACTGCTCTCTAAACTTAGAATAAAAGTTGCTGTGCAACAGTAGCCTGCAACATGTGTTATTGATTCTTATCTTGGGGAAGCTACCTTGAAAATCCCAGCTTGTCAAGCTACTGATGAGTGCAAGACTTACTGATTTCAAATAGCACAGCTACAGCCAAACCAGAGGCCATATTACTGAGGTCCAAACTGCAGACAAATGTGTCCTAGGTAAATATATTACAATGCTGATTACCAGTTTTCACTGATCTCCATGTAAAACCTGCACAGACTCTAGTTTGAGATACATATTTTGGTTTATAAAGCAGCCTGAGATACCTGTTGATTGACAATATATTTCTTCTATGCGTTCAATTGTTAATAACGGTTAATATTTGTATGAATAAAAAAGTTTGGGTTTTACAAACCACTAAACATCGGTCGGCTTTTGCTTCAAAACATCTTCCTCCTTTTCTCCATGAACTGATCATCACCACTTGGTAAGTTTTTGTTTTACAGTAGGCTATATGTTTAAACCACATTATTAGAATGTCACTGAGGTAAAAAACAAAAACAAAAAAAAACCCTCATATAATCAGTCACGTGCTAAACTGCCCATCTGATAACAGCAATAACACTGTTAGCAACACTAATTACCCATTTGATATAATACCATATGACTAATAAAGGGCTGCAGTGGTTAAGTCAGTTAATGGCTGAAGTCATATTTTAGACTAAAGAATATTTGCTAAACGATTGCATCAAGCTCCCTAACACGGGGATAGTAGCTCTTCATATAAGCAGCTATCAAGCCCATATCACTGTGTACATAGTGTGATAAATTCATGCGTGTGATTCGCCAAAGAAAGTTCAGTTTTACATTTTGTTTGCTGCCAAAGTCAAGAAAATTTCTATTGAAAAAATCTGCTCACTGTTTACCCTCCTCTCAGGAGTGCCTTGTATAATTGGTCAGGCAGTCTTTCAAACATTAAGATTTGGAGTCCAAATCAGATGGGTTTTAACCAGGTCTGAGGGTTTGGATTATTTTATGGAACGATGCACAACAGCACCACCAGTGGACATACATGGAATGGATTGAAGAATGGAGGCTGGGGCTGATTTCTTACTATCCCTTTAGGTTTATTAATGACATTTTGAAAATTGGGTGACTTTCTTTTTTAGTTCATCCCTCTGATGCCATTGCTCAACCCTGATAGTTTAACCATCGAGCTAATGGATTGTAGCCTCTCATTTAAAATCCAGCCATATTGCATCTAGCTAAGTGACCAATCATGATGATGTTTCAGAATGTACTGGTATGAAAGGAATTTTATTGATTAACTGTTTCTGATTGGATTTCTTGATTAATTAGAATGGAGTTTTGAATCTGATCGGTCTTGAAGCTCGGCAATATAAAATGCAGAATAACTTTGGAATATGAAGGTCATGGGAATACAAGTAATATTCATGTGTTTATTCTGGGACACTAATAGGAACTCCAAGCGCGCATATCGTAGCCGATTAGTGCTGCTGGGAAAAAAGGTAACCTTTGTAGCGCAACCTTTGTCACCTCAGCGGTCGATTCATTTATTCCTGCCAAGGCTTTAGCCCAACGGTAGCCTCATGCTGTGGCGAGAATGCCTCTGTGTGTGGGTCGTGCAGGCAGAAAATGGCGCCAGATAGCACAGTTAAACCTGCTGTCTCTCTACGATGTGAAAATCAGTGTACAGGATAACAATAGATAAAGCCTTGACCATAAAGCCTCATCCTTTTACGCTGCTGGTTGTATTGACTTTGTGTGCCAGCTCACAAAAACTGCAGGTCATTTGAACTTGCTAAAAAAAAAAAAGTCTGACTTTAATGTCCAAAAAGCATATTAAACAGAAAGTAATTACCATGCAGTGACGCCAGCTTGCCAAGATGAATAAAGTGGATCTGTGTGCAGTGTGGGACATTCAGCTCTGCCGTGTCTCTGCTCAGGAAAACCTTTGTAAGGGCTCCACTTGGTATTTGCATAACTTCCTGTTGTACTTAGTTGCTAGGGGAGACATGTACTGACTCAGTGTTTTATAGACAAAGAGACAGTGGTGCTACAGTAAGCACTCAGAACTAAAATAGAGCAAACCTACTTACAATAAACATATGAGCACCACAAGGTACCACAATTGCAAGGTGTCTTATTACAGAAACAGGTTCGTTTTGAGCCTGAAAAGAGCCCGTTTATGTTTTTTTTATAGGCTGGATTTCAGTGTATTATTTTGTGGAGTTCTCAATGTATTATAGGTATTGTATAAGACTGTTCAAATAGGTGGTTTAGAGCAGTAGGAAATGAGGTCATTCAACACAAGAAAGAAAAAGAAAAAAAAAGACTGACATAATCCTAAGATACTGAAGGGTTCAATTCAGGGTCACAAACTTTGGTAGGTGAAATCTGAACAGGTAACCATGTAAGTTCAGAGTATATATACATATACATAGAAAGTACACTGTTGTCATCACAATGCTTGCCAAATACATGACAGAGAGACAAAAAGAGAAAATTGGGCAAAGACAAAAAGGTTCATTGTCGACTCAAACCTGTCAGCACTCGCCGTCAGAGCCTCTGTGCACATTACGGTAGAGTAAGCCCACTTTTATTCATGTTTCCTTAGACATAATACACCCAAGCACATTGCTTGGGTTACATGTTCACACAATAAGAGCTCTATCTGGGATCAACAAATCGATATTTCACTTGGTGAGTCACGGTGTGAATTCTGACTCCCGGGTGGCCCGACTAGTTCCTAACACAATTTCCCATGGAAGGTTTACTCATCATAACTGGCATGGTTCAAAGAAAGGAAACGCAACCATATTTCCTCTGCTGCTAATGGCACACACCACAGGTGCTGATGCATCATTAGGCTAGGTTCACCGAAGCTAATTCCACAGTCATGATGCAGATCTCTCGTCAGCTCACTAACTCTGTTCCCAACTGATTTAGCTCTATAGCGCTTGTGACATCGCTATAATATTAATAAACCCAAATCTAATTCAGAGGTGGTTTTTATAGGATGACATCATGTTAGCACGATATGCTGTTAGTTTGGTTAACAGCAGGTTCCCTAAAGTGTGTAATTTCTTTTAGACCACGATGATTATTAAAGAATGACACATTGTGCGAATTATCCGTTTAGAGTTAAGCTTAATGTCGCGGTACGCCCGCAAGACAGTTTGGTCCAGTTATTGCTTATTTTCTAACAGCTATAACAAGTACATAACAAGATGAAGATTTTCCTGTGATGAGAAATGTATAGTTACCACTAACCAGGACACCTAAGACTTTTTTCATTCATTTGAAATAAAAAAATAAATCCTTGTGAATCGTAAAAACAATAATGTTTCTCTTTGCCACATACAGCAGACTTTTAACGGATCTCTTTGTCGCCTTAGATCACGTAGTGTGAAAGAGTCATACGGCTCTGTGTGAATATTCATTTAACGCGTTATTATAAATCCCGTCGCCAGCACTATTATCAGAGCTGCTTTAAAAAAAAAGAAATCAACAACTTCAGCCAATCAGATATGAGGATTCAGCAACTCTGTGGGTTACAATAGTTAACAGCTAAAAGTGATAAGGTCATAACCATTTGACTCCATTTGTTAGAATTTTCCTTGATGGCATTAAAACATTTGACAAGAGTTAAGCGTACCAAGACAAAGCTGGTGTCAGACACTGAATAAGCATTTCATAAACCCTTTAGAGCAACTTCGTTTGAGCTTTTGCTCACGTCTGACCTTA
This sequence comes from Tachysurus fulvidraco, assembly GCF_022655615.1. Lineage (NCBI taxonomy): Eukaryota > Metazoa > Chordata > Actinopteri > Siluriformes > Bagridae > Tachysurus > Tachysurus fulvidraco. Next base: position 22,804,911 of record NC_062531.1, on the reverse strand, counting down.
TTGACAATAGATGTATTCATCCTATGACATTTAGGGGTTTTCTGGTTATTTCATAAGTCTACCTTTCTGCCAGCTGAATTGACACAGCAACACACAACCTATTTTTTTCCCTTCAGCCCCAAAACAATGGGTCTGATGCAACACCAGTTTCTCTTTCACACACTAAACACATTCACACACACACACACACACACACACACACACACACACACACACACACACACACACACACACACACACACACACACACACACACACACACTGCTGCCATGAAAAACATCTTTAATGTGGGGTGGCACAGTGACCCAATACACAGTGCAAGTCTGCATGGTGAAGTGTTTATAGTCCCTGGCACTGGAGTGTTGTAGGTGGTTTTGGCAAGCTCGCCTGTGGAGCTGAGCATTATTGTCTTGTCACATGTGAGCGTAATGGAAGCAGCAGATCTTGCGCCAAATGCGACAGTCAGCAGAAACCAATACCGTATGGCACACATCCTCTCGCCGCCTCCCTACTCATAAACCCCTCTCTACTTATGAGGGGCAAACACAGGGCACACAGCACCCAGACTGCCTTAAAGCCCCCAGGAGGCTGGCAATTGGTATTTGCAGTGCAGTAGGTCACAAATGCAGTTCCAAGAACAGAAAACAACTACTGGAATACTCATAAAATCCACTGCCAATGCTAGAAATGTAGAGTAATTACTCTAAATTGTGCCTCAGACTTATATATTTTAAGGCGTCCAGTAGCCACTCAAGCATGCTGTTATTTGTCATATTAAGTCTGTGCATGAAGGAATTTGGCTTGGAATTAGCAAGGAATGGAAATTTACATTAAATAATCCGCAGTCAAGTAAAGTAAAGCTTCAACAATCAACGTTGACCCATAGTTTCTTCCCCGAATTATCATGAGACTAATGAGAATGGGTTCCATACTTACTGATCCTCTTAAGGATTTCAAGATGTCCCGTTTTCCAAACGAGTCCCTTTTTCACAATTTTCAAACAAATAAGCTCCAAAGGATCCAGAATGGTTTCATTCGTGGATTTGAGAGTCTTTCATGAGTGTGTTATCCGGCTCTGGGTGTTAGTGGATCCCAGGAACACTGGGTGTGAGGCAGGGATAATTGTTGGATAGGACGCCAATAAATCTCAGGGCACTGTAAAAATTCACACACATATGGTTATTTTATCCTTGCCAATTTACCTACTGGCATGTTTCAGGAGGTGGGAATGCAGAGAACCTGGGGGTAAGCCACATGCATTCAGACAGTATCCCAAGCTCAAATATCTCCCCAAACCTTTGACAATACTGAACCATAAATATGGTGTTTTACCTTAACATATCACAGTAAACATTTCTCTGTATATTTTGATCAACGAGGGTTTTCAGAGGGTATAGCACAATACCTTAAGTTCACTGTCTTTCTTTCTTTTTTTTTTCTTTTTTTTTCTTTTTACAGCGGATGTGGTTCGCTGTTTGAATAGTGCCCTTCAAGTGGGCTGTGGTGCCTTTGCTTGTCTGGAGAACTCCACGTGTGACACAGATGGAATGCATGACATCTGCAAGTCCTTTCTCTACAGTGCTGCTAAATTTGACACTCAGGTACGTATCATGTTCAGATCTTATTGAGATCTGATTTTTAATAATCATAATAATAACATTTGAAAACTGTTCTTCTACCAACTGTAGAACAACTTCAGATTACGTAGATTGGCCAGTCCCATTGGCCAGTCCCTCCCGCCCACCCCATGGGACTGGCCAATCATTGGTGACAATGAGCTCATATATGCAGAAGACTGAGATATTTCCTCTGATCTGTTTTCCAGGGCAAGGCCTTTGTGAAGGAGAGCCTGAAGTGCATCGCCAATGGCATCACCTCAAAGGTCTTTCTTACTGTGCGCCGTTGTTCCACTTTCCAGCGGATGATCTCGGAGGTCCAGGAGGAGTGCTACACCAAGCTGGACATCTGCACTGTGGCCAGGTCAAACCCAGAAGCCATTGCGGATGTAGCTCAACTGCCCAGCCACTTCCCTAACAAGTAAGACTCATCAGCATCCGGTTCTTACAGCAAGAGAAAGCTTGTTTGATTATTGTGTACTTATCATGTCATGTCATGAAACACATATGTCGGAAAGGTCAACCTTGGAGGACTGTAGGTTCAGGTGTGGTGTATCGGTTCTATAGAAATTGTTATAGAAAGGATAGAGTACGGTGAGATTATAACGGGGTTCTTTGTGAGCTTTGGTCGAATATCTTAGTGTTTTTGTGTTTAATTTGCAGATTAACTGAATGGTGCGTGCTAAAAAAAAGTGCTTGAGTCATTTCTGTAATCCAGGGCTGGAGGAATATATAACAGACCACACACTGGGTTAATGTGACCACAATGTGGGTGGGTTATAAGTAGAACCCAATATGCTGAATTGCATTAACCCCCCGAATGCAGGTTTATTATGTCACAGCCTCAGCTCAAGCATACTATTTATGGATTGTGCACCAGAGAGTATTTGCCACGGAAGAGGTGATAGGAAATCCCCACCTTTTAATCACTGTGTGTGCCTCACACCTGTGGCAGTGAGACTGACATGACACTGGGGTCTAAAGATGTGAATCAGAGTGCAAACAGTGAGGCAGACGTGTCAGAACGACACTGTAGGTAAGCGATAGCCGCTGTTGCTAGCCTTCCTCTTTGTTTAGAGATGCGTACGTACAGTTTTACATGATTCCAGATTTCTAGAACGATTACACCATTCACACCCAAGGAGTATCCTTTGTTTGTTTGCTCTACGTAGACAGAAGAGTCCTGACCTAAGAAGTCATTTTATAACTAACTTTATTAGCTAGATTTGTTAGCTAGCCCAAAGCATTAACCAAGCTTTTCATAGCTAACTTTTCACACAATATGCGCTATATAATACATAACTATATTTTACAAACAAATGATTGAGTAAAACTCATCTCATTCTTGGTTCTTATCATGTTTCAGCAGACAAATTGAACTAAATGCTAGGCTATAACACCACCCCAGCCAGTCCATCTATATGATATATGCAATATGCAAATTTTGGGTTAAAGTTAAATGAAATATCCAAGCTAAATGACCCAGGGATTGGGTTAGATAAAGAAAGCAGCATTATTTAAGGTGTAACATGTTACATTTCCTCTATTCGTCTGGGGTTACCTGCATCTACCCGATGTTGTAACCACATTTATCTGTTAAGGCATGGGCTCAGAGGGACTGTTCTGTGTCTTTTAGGTTCTATGGAAAGCTGCTGCAGAGTTTAATGGACTGTGACGAGGAAACGGTCGACCTGTTGAGGGTGAATCTGATGGCTCGGTTAGGGCCTGAGATAGCCATGCTCTTCCAGCTACTGCAGAACAAGCCTTGCCCATCCACTGCTGTGCCCGCTGGGGCAGAGACTCGTGGAGGCTGGCACTGGCCCGCCAGTCCCCACCCACACAAGAACCAGCCTCATCTACGCAACAGGGACACGGCCAATCTCTTCAGCAAGAAACGTAACATGGATAACAGCTCTTAACCCAGACCATGATTCTTGGTTCGAATCTAGAGGTTGTGCACAATTTTGCTAAATGAAAACAAACAAACAAACAAAACATATTAGTGGCTCATTCACCATCAGAACGCAGGAATAACATTAATTCTCTTGAACGGGAAAGAGGGGGAAAAATGCACCTATATGAAAATAGCTTGAATGTCAAATGTTTATGTTTATCAACTTTAGATTTGATTTATATTGTCATTATATTGAATTTCAAGGGACTAGTTTACCAGCTAAGCTTTTTTCTTTCATATTTAGAGACTGATCTAAGCACAGTTTAAAGTCTCTTTTACAAGCTCAGTGTAAAATCTCTTTAAAAAAAAAAATATTCAGGCCATTGTGTAGAGAGTTCTTAGATAGATATATTATTTTCATGAAAAGTATCTAAAGAAAAAAAACGAAAATAATACCATCGATATAGAAACATTTATATACCTATACAACCGATATATCTTAAAAAGGTTACAACAAAGAAAATATGTGTATATATACTGAATATATTGTTAATGTGAAATAGTTGGCATGTGCTATAAATATGAGAGTGTACTATTTATTTATTAACAGAAAATTTTACTATTTTTAGATGTTAAATCGCCACTAGATCTTAAATTGCCACTAGCCTTTTTTTGTGAACGCTCACTCGTTGGGTGAGGGATATCTTTCAAAAGAAAATCTGCAGGAATTCATTATAAAAGACCAAAAAAAAAAAAAGACACTAAGATTTACTCCAGATGCCATATCTCATAGACCCTGCGTCCAGTAACATTAGGTGTCATGACTAAAAATCATTTTTTACATAACCGATTAGAAATCTGAATGGAAGGTGATCATTTAGTAGATATTATTTTTCTATTCAAGAAAAAAACAAAAAAACAAACAGCAACGTTTGTTGCTAACCCTCGAGTGCAATGCTAGTGTCACATGAAATTCTGAAACCATAGCCAGACGTAACGGACGGATGAACAACTTGCTCCCTGGTGAATATGACGTACAGAGGTGGGGTCGAGCGTGCGAGTGCTGCGAAGCAAACCAAGATGTCTATTTAAGAAAAGAGCCTTTTGGGTTTATTCCTATTTATTTTGCTACTATATTATTTAAGTGTTTATTTTATTTCATTTCTGTAGATATTCTGTGATAAGTCAATTAGAGGTGTTTTTCTTTTCTTTTTCTTTTATTCTTTTCTCTTTTTCTGTTAGTACCTGTGGCATTGTACCGATTTTTTTTATTTTTTTATTTTTTTAGATTTATATTCTATTTCTTAGGCTTTTTTTCTTTCCTTTCTATCGAGATGAGACCCATGTAATGACTCTGTGCTGGTCATGGGGGAACACGTTGGTCATTTGAGTCAACTGCGAGTGTTGTATGGGACCACTATAAAGGGTGTTGCGAGCATTGCCACTTACTGTGTATTTTGTGCAGGGTCAACAATAGACTGTTGCTTTAGAGTTATTTTCAGCTTTAATAAAATTCTGCCTGTGTTAGGGAGAGAAAAGACAAATATTAACATCCAGTATTTTAACGCACTGCTGGTTTATTTTGTACATGAAGGGTGGCTTTAAGCTCCTGTACAATACATCTATAGTTAGCACAAACGGTTCAAACTGGAACAGTCACTGCAAAGTGTTTTCTGGAGCCATTCTTGACACTATGCAATATACAATGTTTATGAAAAGGCCTATTTTTTCTCTCTCTCTCTCTCAGAGTGTTTACCCGGAGTGGAAGAGTAGACATCTCTGTTTAAGTGCTTAGTGTAGAAGTGAAGATAAACCAAGAAAGGTGGGGAGGGGGGGGAACGGGGCAGTAGAGTTGTTAGAGGCAAAGCCCATGAAGATACTGTCATATCTAATAAAACTGCCACCGAAACTTTCTACTCTATAAAATAAGATGTACTTGAAGAACAAGACCATTCCAGTAGAAATTAAACAAGGGTCGGTTTTTGATATGTAAAGTCAAAGACTTTAAGCTTAGCTGTTAAACGGTGCCATCGTGGCTTTAGTGATGGAGCAGTTTGGGCCCAATGAGGAATCAAATGAAAAGATTCAAGCACAGGATGCAGTGTTAATTTTGCCACCGGTTTCAGTCTCGAGTCAGATCGCCGATTTGACTTTTTTCATACGCGAATTGCTGCCAGACTTTATGTTGAGTTCACGGGCTTGTTAGCATACTACCTTAAGTCAAACTTTTTTTTTTTTTAAATGTCCTCATGAGTCACCGTCCGTTTTCGTTGTTCTCGTCCGCAAAATTGACACTGGCAGTGGCAATGACTGTTTTTTCTTAAAACCAAATGATGTGCACATTTAAAATAAACTCACCAAACTATGCAATAATTCCTAGAAAGGTTTCATGCTTAAAAGAAATCCACATTATAGCGGCCCGAGCAAACGCTAGGGCCGGTCGACTTTGACTTTTAGACTACAGTAGAGCCTTTTACCTCCCCCCCCCCAAATGAATGGCAATGTAACTCCCCCCCAGTCCCAAGTTGACTGTCTCTCCCTGTTTCTTCTCCCTGTTAATTTAAATATCAGTGTGTGTATGTAGTAAGAGACACATTAAGATGTGTCTTTATATGCACTTTCCTCTTTCCATCTCTTAGGACCACTAATAAAAGGGCATTGAAACAATCGAAACTCTTTTACCTTACGCATGTTGGGCTCGACGTTTCAACATTGAGCTAGAGAGACCATTATAGCTGTATACTTGAGTAGCCAGGGATGTAGTGTGAGTGACATATGTAGTGTGTTTGAGAGCCAAGTCTCTCCTTTCGTTTCGGGATTAAGAGCGATCTCTGTCTATGAAACACCAAGGAACTTGCTGTACCAAACAGTTGCTGCTAAACCTATTTCTAAGCCCACTGTGTTAAGTTTCAACAATTTCTTTTTTCAGTTGTGCTTACCTTGAGAGAGTACTGTGTTGTCGCAAAGGATTTAAAGGATTATAATGCCTAATATGTAGAACATCTGGGGTCTCATTTATCAGAGTGTGTATAGGAGTTCTTGAGCGGTGCAACGGATAAGCGCTCCAGAGATTTCGAGTAGCGAGATCGTGTATGAGGAAGAGGGTAGATAGCACGGCCGTGAGCGTTAGAGTTACGCAAGCATGTGATGCAGATTGGAATAAGGATGTGGTGGATGGCTTAACATGTCTCAAGGAAGCACATCCAGCCTTATTCCTGTCAGCTCTGTAGTGGGTTGTGTGGTTAGTGAACAAGTACTAATTCTTTGTATAAGAACCTCCAGTCTGTTCTAAACAGTTGGAATTTATCCCAGGAATGAATGTTGATAAAGCTTTAAATTTAAATTTAAAGCTTTAAAAAAAATCCCCCAAATATTGTAAACAACATGGCTATAATTTCCATTTTTTTGAATCCTTACATTATTGTTGAAATATTTCCTATCATATTTGCTGATAGTATATATACTAATAGATTAGTGGAAAATAAACTGTGTCCAATTTCTTATTAAAGTGTAAACTAAAATCATATCTGGGCAACCCTAATGAGTCTCTCAGTCGTTCTCAGCCATGATGTTCCCGCACACCTTAAAAGCAAGGTGTGATGACACTTTTCTTCAGATAAGAGTTTCTGATTGTAGTTTTAGGTGCTTTCTGTGTTCCCGTAGAACTTTGTACGTGCACGGTTGATAAATGAGACCCTTGATCTTTATAGTACTAATGGTGCCATCATTTACCCGTGTTTGTGGAAAGGGAGTGGCCGACCCATCTCAGAGAAAATCATTGCTCTTTGGAGCATGTGTGTAGCCATGCCTATTACATACACACACACACACACACACACACACACACACACACACACACACACACACACACACACACACACACACACACACACACACACGCATGCACGCACTACCCTTGGTATGTCATGGGACATTGTGCACCTACATCTATGATCTTTGGTTTCGTTTCAGCAGTGCACTTCTGGATGAATATGTATTCTGTTTTGTTTTGCCTACTACTTACACAGTTGCATATCGATTAAGAAAAGTAATAATCGATTGCAACGGATTTTAAAATGAGAATGTATTTGTTTCAAAAGTGTATTGGTGTGAAGGGCTGGCTGAGGCCCTGAAAGTTTATTACAGATTTTTAGTTAGTTATAATGCACCAAAAACAGATGATGGGGGAAAAAAACATCGTACTATTCAATTCTATTATTATTGTAATGAAGCATTCAAAACATGGGATATTCCCAATTGTCAAAAAAAGTCCCAGTTACTGGAAAATACCATATAGCTAATGTAACAGCTCAAATATCATAATTTGTGTTTGCAAATAAGTGATTGTATGTCACTTATTCTTTAATCCAGGGCACTAAGGACAGAAAAAAAAAAAGCTAGGCTCAATCAGCCATTAAACTGAATGGTACTTTCTCAAAACTTGAAATCTATTGTTATTATATTCACTGATGTATTTTATTTGGATAACCTGTCACGCTTATTTTCCTCTCCCCTTTTTTTTTTCGTTATTTAGTTTGATTTTACCTAATAGCTAAGAATATAAAATAAATAAATAAATAAATAAATAAATAAATAAATAAATAAATAAATAAATAAATAAATAAATAAATAAATAAAAGAAGCAGGTAAATTTGTTTTGCAAGGCATTCGATGGATTCGTTGTCCTAATGTCCCTAATGTTACGCATGATAGAACTTTGTGATTGATTTGCACTTTATTATACGCCCATGCACATATATACACTCGAGTATATGTGACGGGTTTCTCTGTGCTTACAGGTAAAGGAAGATTCCAATGCATCAACTATGTGTCTTTTACTGTGTAGAAATAAACTATGTTCATATCAGGCACATGGTGTCAATTTGTTGATATCTGGATTTGTTGACTGATGCCAAGCTGCACAAAATATCCTCCTCAAAACATTGCAGACATTTATCTTCTTTTTCTCTCAAACATCTAACTTTCCCTTTCTCTTTGTACATCATAGACACACTGTCTGCACTAACACTGTGCCTTTGCTAAAAAGCAAGATAGAATTGTATGGCTGAATAATTTAATCTCTCCCAATCTGGCAACCCAGCCACTAACAGTCCTGCATTAAGTGTGCTGCTTTTCCAATAAAAATGTTTATAGAGTGAGCACAGGGCAGTGTAATTCCTGTCCCAGTGGGCCTTTATTACCACTTGATGTGGTTCCCATTTTTGACCATAAGATGTAATAATAACTTTGTGGAATTTAAAGGCAAGCAAACTGATTGAAAAAAGAGGTCATTAGTATTTCAGCAGACTTTAAAATGTCTGCAGTTGTGAAAGTTTGCGGAATGGATGATATAAATGGTGGCTAATAACATTCAATCATTCATTCATTTATCCGAACTTCTCGGGTCACGGGGAGCCTGTGCCTATCTCAGGCGTCATCGGGCATCGAGGCAGGATACACCCTGGACGGAGTGCCAACCCATCGCAGGGCACACACACTCTCTCATTCACTCACACACACACACACTATGGACAATTTTCCAGAGATGCCAATCAACCTACCATGCATGTCTTTGGACCAGGGGAGGAAACCGGAGTACCCGGAGGAAACCCCCGAGGCACGGGGAGAACATGCAAACTCCACACACACAAGGGGAGGTGGGAATCGAACCCCCAACCCTGGAGGTGTGAGGCGAACGTGCTAACCACTAAGCCACCGTGCTCCCCCCTGTGCTAATAACAGTTAACATTAATAAACTTGTGTTATGATGGAAAATAAAAAAATATGCTTCAGACGTTAACCTAATCTAATCTAACCTGATCTAAACTCTTAAAAAAAATTAATTATGAATTCATTTAGAAACTTCTCTGTAAGAAAACAGCCTTCTGGTTATTTTGTGTACTTTACAAAAAGAAAAACGGAGAAAAGTTACAGCATTCAACATCCATCAGTGTTACACCATGTTTTAATCCTTTAAATTCTCCATTTTATTCTTCACTGAAATTCCTTTATTTGGAATCAGATGTGAATCTTGATCTTAGTCGATCCTTCATCTTCAACAGTTCTTACCAGGACAAAAAATATGATATAACCCCAATTTTATCATCTCTATACTGGCTACCTGTTAAGTTTAGAATTGATTACAAACAGCTGCTACGTACATACAAGGCTCTTAATGGTTTAGCTCCCATGTATCTAACTAGTCTTCTAACACGTTACAATCCTTCACGCTCTCCGAGATCACAAAACTCAGGACTTTTGGTAGTTCCCAGAATATCTAAATCTACTAAAGGTGGTAGAGCGGTTTCTTATTTAGCTCCCAAACTTTGGAACAGTCTTCCTGATAGTGTTCGGGGCTCAGACACACTTTCCCAGTTTAAACGTAGATTAAAAACTCATCTCTTTAGTCAGGCATACACATAAAACATAATACATCCCATAATACTATGCACTATTATATCAGACTTGCAAATATTATGAACAGCAGATATGTTAATCCCTCTCCACTGCTTCTCTCTTTCTATGCATCCCGAGGCATCCAGAAACTGTACCAGCTCCGATGGTCTTCCGTGCGATGAAGATTTTGGACCTCCACTGAGATGAGGCCGACTCAGCGAATCCTGAGGCATCTAGAGATCTTTCAGCTACAGTTAGACTCTGCTATACTAAAAAGATGTGAACTCCATGTGATCTTTTGCATCTATACAACATCTGTTTGACTGTATTTCTATAATCCCACCCTCCAGTGTCACCCATATGAGGATGAGGTTCCCCTTTGACTCTGGTTCCTCTCACGGTTTCTTCCTTTCCATCTAAGGGAGTTTTTCCTCGCCACTGCTGCCTGAGTCACCTCAGACTTGCCCACTGGGGATAAATACATACAGATTGTGAACTAAATCTATCTAATATTAATCTTGAATTATTCTTTTGTATTCTATTAATCTTTATATTATTTGTTATATTAACCTTTTGTTCTATGTTTATGTTCTGTAAAGCTGCTTTGAGACAAAAAAAAGCGCTATACAAATAAATTTGAATTGAATTGAATTGAATTGGGGGGGTTAGGGTCTCCAGGGTTAGGGTTTCGATCCCCACCTACACCTTGTGTGTGTGGAGTTTGCATGTTCTCCCCGTGCCTCGGGGGTTTCCTCTGGGTAGTCCGGTTTTCTTCCCCCGGTCCAAAGACATGCATGGTAGGTTGATTGGCATCTCTGGAAAATTGTCCGTAGTGTGTGAGTGTGTGAGTGAATGAGAGTGTGTGTGTGTGCCCTGTGATGGGTTGGCACTCCGTCCAGGGTGTATCCTGCCTTGATGCCCGATGACGCCTGATATAGACACAGGCTCCCCGTGACCCGAGAAGTTCGGATAAAATTCGGTAGAAATTTAATGAATGAACAGCACTGGATTAAGATTCTCACCTAAACATGATTTATATCACATTTAACAAAGCTATCTGCCTCACTGCTGCCTTAAAAAGCTAAGAACCCTTTTTGTAATAAACCTCACAGGTTTGTTAGGGACATGCCGATCCAGCTTTAATACATCCAGGCAAGCTGTTCTTCACTTATCAAAGCAGTGCTGTGTGTGACCAATCGGCATTACGACGGTGAAGTGGTAAAAAAGGACACGGGGCACTCGTGCTTGAAAATGAACTTTTCCTAAACTCGCTTTGTAAACGTGCAAAAACTGCAAAGAGACTCTGCTCTATAAAAAAGGCCCAGGGAAAAGAAGTGAGTCGTGTAAAATAAAATGAAAAAAATTAATAAAAACAAGCAGTTGCTATCTCTAGCACTGAGGAGGGGCATAATTTCATGCCAATTTGAAGGAGTCCTGTAGGCCTTTTGTTTTTTTTTTTTGTTTTTTTTTTCCATTTTCCAATCTGTCACTAACTCGCTCACAGGACTAGGTGAAGCAACACTACATCAATTCCACCATGGCCCATTTACTTCATCAAGTTCATCACCCACAAATATTCAAGTTTATTATATTACACAAACACTAAACCGTTATTTTCAGTGCTATCCGAGAAAAACGTAGTTGTAGCAGGCTACAAACATGTGTTATGGTCACCATGTTAATCCAAGGATTATAGACTTCCTGAGGCATTTAATATTACACCTCTTTAGGGCATCACATCATTTAGGGCAAATCATCTGTTTCCACTTTACTCTATTCATGTCCTCATTGGTCAAATCCGTATATCTCTTCTTTGGCCTTCTTCTTGACTTCTTACTTGGCAGCTCCATCTCCAACATCCTTCTGACAATATAACCATCTCCCTCCTCTGTACATGTCCAAACCATTAAAATGATTTTCCTTCTTTTTATCTCCAAAGTGGCACAACAACAAACTTTATGGCAACCAATAGTACGAACGCCTACTAGTGACGTGCAGCGATGATGTCACTGTATGTTTAAACGTAGCTTTAGCTCTCGCTCTGTCTAGTCCGTACTATCAGTTGTGTGATATGGGATCCTTGGATGATGTGGTTGGGGGTAGGGGGTACTTGGGGATTGACAGATTTATTGGGAATTTGTGCTTTTTCAAATTACATAATGGCTAAAATTTGATTTGCAGTATTAGGTGTGTGTGTGGGGGGGGGGGGTATGGTGGCTTAGTGGTTAGCACGTTTGCCTCACGCCTTCAGGGTTGGGGGGTTTGATTCCTGCCTCCGCCTTGTGTGTGTGGAATTTGCATGTTCTCCCAGTGCCTCGGGGGTTTCCTCCGGGTACTCCGGTTTCCTCCCCCGGTCCAAAGACATGCATGGTAGGTTGATTGACATCTCTGGAAATTTGTCTGTAGTGAATGAGTGTGTGTGTGCCCTGTGATGGGTTGGCACTACATCCAGGGCGTATCCTGCCTTGATGCCCGATGACGCCTGAGATAGGCACAGGCTCCCCGTGACCCGAGAAGTTCGGATAAGCGGTAGAACATGAGTGAGTGAGTGAGTGAGTGAGTGAGTGAGTGAGTGAGTGAGTGAGTGAGTGAGAGTGAGTATTAGTTTTGTCATCCACAGCTTATGCGTGTTTCTTAGAGCCAGTGATGTTTCAGACACAGCACATCTTTTTCTAAAACAAAAGGCAGTAACGGTCGGCCGAGTAGACGAGCAGAGAGGTTTAATAGAAGCAGCGGTAAAAGATTATATGGAGATTCAGATCCCGGTAATGGATTCTAACAGGTTTCTTTCTGATGTGCTTCGATTTGTGGTCAGAATGTTTCAAGAGGAAAGTTTCTGCTTTAAGCTTCCCATATCCAATATGACAGCTCCCTTAGCGATCCATGACTGAGAGCCTACCTGCAGTTCTCTCTGGTTGCTGAACTCAACTCCAAAAACAACAGACACACAAACAAACTATGTCATTGCTGGAATGCATCTACAAATGCATCCGTTTAAATCCGGACCACCAGTTAATCCGATGTCAGGCTTCATGTAATCGTGAAATCATGTAACTCACTGAGGCCCCAGGCCCCAGATGTACAAAGCAAGAGCTAAAAATGCAGACAAAAGTTCACTGCCTCTCTCCTCCAAGAAAAATGACTCTATTTAACAATACAGCTTTGCCTATAATAAGACAAGGAGTTTAACGATATGGCACAGCTGGAGCAATCACTCATGTCCATAAATAAAGGAACGGCTTAGTCAAGAATTCAAAACAAATACGTTACATAAGTGGAAATAGATATCCAGAACACTCGGAATGTAAACGACCTAATCTACATGTGTGTTCATTCCAAATCGTTCAGGATTATATGGCAAAAATTGTTATTGCATAAATGATTTTTTTTCTTTGAAAAATAGGAAGAGCACTGAAAATCATCATCTTTAATAAGGGGTAGCATTGGATAAGTATTTCTGTAGGTTAAGGGTTTAAATCCCTGCCATGCTAAACTGCCCATTAACCCTCTAACATAACCTTTTAACTCTTTCTATGTTAGATCACGAATTAATGTTCCCATTAATATGATATTGACTTACACCAAAACCTGATCACTGATCTTATCCCTTACATTTCAGATGAAATGCTCTAGAAATGACAATTTGTGGCATCAGCAAGCACACGATTGTAAATGTAAGATATATAGAGATATCATCAAGGGGCATGGTGGCTTAGTGGTTAGCACGTTCGCCTCACACCTCCAGGGTCGGGGTCCGGTTCCCGCCTCCGCATTGTGTGTGTGGAGTTTGGATGTTCTCCACGTGCCTTGGGGGTTTCCTCCGGGTACTCTGGTTTCCTCCCCCGGTCCAAAGACATGCATGGTAGGTTGCTTGGCATCTCTGGAAAATTGTCCGTAGTGAATGAGAGTGTGTGTGCCCTGTGATGGGTTGGCACTCCATCCAGGGTGTATCCTGCCTGGATGCCCAACGACACCTGAGATAGGCACAGGCTCCCCGTGACCCGAAAAGTTCGGATAAGCGTCAGAAAATGAGTGAGTGAGAGATATCGTTAAGAAATATAAAGTTTATATAAAGTAAGACTGACAGCTGATAATAAAAAAAATAAATAAAAATCTGAAGTGTTTTGAACAGCACTGCCATCATGAGCAGACAAGCAGGGAAGCTGTCCAGCAAGAGCGATGCAGAGGATTCAGTGACGTGGATCAAATTATGCTGGACAAAAACGTGGCATTATGCACAGAGGCCTTGTGATGAGTAACATTTCGCTCTTGGTTTAAATAATTTCAGTATTGTTATTATAAATATCTGTTACGTATTGCTACGTATGTGCTGGTAGCATAGTAGGTAGAGAGCTGGGTCTCGGATTGTGGTGTATCTCACCATCGTTCCTATCACAATTGATGTCTTAAGTGTTTAAGTCTCTGAGTTGTTGATTGAAGGTTGGGGTTTAAACCCTAGCACTTCCAAGCTGCCACTGTTGGGCCCTTGAGCAAGGCCATTAACCCTCTCTGCAATGGGGCGCTGTATCACGGCTGACCCTGTTCTCTGACTCCATCCTCCAAAGTTAGGATATGTGATATGTGTATATCTTCACTGTGCTGTAATGTACATGTGACAAACAACAAAGTCTTCTATAGGCATGTATCTGAATTTCAAGGACGTTCAGTACTTTTTTAGGACAAATTGCTATGCGCCCACATGCTCAGACCCAAGCATGCGAATGACTAGGCAGCTCGACAGAAGTGTGGAGTGAGCCGCAGGGAGACACAGAGAGGAACAGCAGTGAGAGATAATGTCCTTATCTGTTTATCCCTATCATCTTGTTGAAACAGGAGACAGGATTTCAGGATTTCTTCTTATCTTTTCCATTTCTTTTTTTTTTTTCAACACATTATATTCTCTCTAACACTGTCAAGCATTTGATCTCAGCTTAAGCCCTTGACAATGCAGCACTTAATCCAAGAAGATAGGTTATGCAATGAATCAAGAGACTTAATAGAATCTGGTGCTTTTAGTATAAAAATACAGTGATAATGGATGATAAAATGAGGCTCTGGTCTTATAATTATAGTTCCTGTTACTTGTTAGTCTGTTTTGTATCTTCTTTAAGCATTGGATGGGTAGAAAAAGAGAAGCCTGCTTGAAGATTACCAGCACGAACAAGCTGTGTTTGTTTTCGTATTAACTTCGAAAATCGATGGTGAGGGAGCCACTGTTTGTAGCTGCTATAAAGGTAGGACAGAGGCTTATAGATGCAACTTTATTGTCATTGTGTAGTACAGGTTAATAGTGCAAATAGTGTGTGTGTGTGGGGGGGGGCAACTGGAAAGGAACAAGTGCAGATAAATGTCAGTATATTTACATCACTAAATAAAGCTATGGCAGGTGTTATGTGCATAAGTATATTAGGAATATGTGCACATTGTCCAATATGTACAAGAAATATAGAGTGTTTGTACAGATAATATAAATAAGCAGATTTTACCTAGGGCAAGTAATGAATTTGCAGTTATATACAGTTATAATTGGTAGAAAAGATGTACAGGATGGAGCAGAAATACAATATGACCACAGAAAGTGAAGTATTACATAGTGTTAGTGAGACAAACAGGGTCCTAGCAGTGTAGTGTAGAGTTCAGTAAGGAGGTTGAACAGTTGTAGACGGATCCCTTTAAAAAGAGAGACTCGGATAAACTTCGTCACATCATGCGTCTAATAATCACAACTATATAATATGTAACTACAGGCAATATTTGATTTGGTTACAGATTTTGGACGCCACTCTGATGTTCACCAGCAGGGGGCGATGTTATATAAGGTTTTCCAGTGAGCAGGTTTGACTAGAATTAGACAGAAAGCTGTAGTCACTAAATCACGGCTAATAAAATAACAAAACAGAAGTACATAGGGTACATGGGAAAGAAAACGACACATATGTGTCCAAGTCCATACAACAACTACTACTAATACTACTACAACTACTATTACTACTACTATTACTACTACCACTATTATTATTATTACTACTACTACTACTACTACTACTACTACTATTACTATTACTACTACTACTATTACTATTAATACTACAACTATTACTACTACTACTATTACTATTACTATTACTACCACTATTATTATTACTACTACTACTATTACTTCTACTACTATTACCATTACTACTACGACTACTATTCCTACTACTACTATAATAATAATAATAATAATAATAATAATAATAATAATAATAATAATAATAATAATAATAATAATAATAATAATAATAATAATAATAATAATAGGGGACACGGTGGCTTAGTGGTTAGCACGTTCGCCTCACACCTCCAGAGTTGGGGGTTCGATTCCCACCTCCGCCTTGTGTGTGTGGAGTTTGCATGTTCTCCCTGTGCCTCGGGGGTTTCCTCCGGGTACTCCGGTTTTCTCCCCCGGTCCAAAGACATGCATGGTAGGTTGATTGGCATCTCTGGAATATTGTCCGAAGTGTGTGAGTGTGTGAGTGAATGAGAGTGTGTGTATGTGCCCTGCTATGGGCAGTTGGCACTCCATCCAGGGTGTATCCTGCCTCGATGCCCGATGACGCCTGAGGCACAGGCTCCCCGTGACCCGAGGTAGTTCGGATAAGCGGTAGAAAATGAATGAATGAATGAATAATAATAATAATAATAATAATAATAATAATAATAATAATAATGCTGGTGATGATCCTGTACTGATAATCCAATGACATCTCCGTTTTAAAAAATCAGACGTGAAGATTCAATATTTGCATGCAATAATAATATCTTCGCGTATCATCAATTTTTAGAATTACAAATAACTGAGAAATAAAGTGAAAGTGAATGAAGTGAAATCTGTTTTAGATGGACACTCGTAAGTTTATTACGATTATGTCGTGTATTTTTTATTTATTCTTTTCAATTGAAGAACAGACTTCTGTATTTTGGGCATATAGGGACATCTAGTGGCTATAAAAACTCAAACTTAAAGAAAGATGGAAAGATGTTTGCCAGAGTCATGGTTATTTTCCACATGGAGAGATAAAGGACAAACTGATGAGGGATGGTGATGGTGATGGTGCTTCCAGTTATTGGCACAAAGCTGACCTTTATATTACACCTCGGTTTTTTGGTTTTAAGCTGATAAGAGCTGACATGACATGTTTTGATGCGTTTTGCATTTTATGATGCTTTTTTCATCACCGTAGTTAAAGCTTTGAGTTACTCTATGCTTATTGTGAGATTGAACCATCCTGGTCATTCTGATTTAAATGCTTTCATCGACCAGACTTTTGCACTCACAGAGCTGTTTAATAAATGTTGTTTTTTTTTTTTAATTATTTTAACTTTTGCTTTTCACAAAAACACTGTTCTCTAAGTGTAAAGTCACATTTCCCCCCATTTTGCTGTTTGAGTATTGTGAACATGAACCGAAGCCCCAGATCCCCATGACCTTTCGACACAAGGCAGCTTGGGTCCATGCACCAATGCTGTTGATGCCAAAATCTTCAGCAGAAATCGAGATTCATTTAATCTCCAATGATTACAAACATACATTTAAAGGCAGGACTGGGAAATTTCTATTTTTATGCTTTTCAAACCTGATCAAATACCTGGCCATGACCCCCTACCCAACAACCCCCCAAAACCCACCCCACCCAAGAAAAAACAAACAACACACACTGATTATACTCTAATTGATTCTTTTGTTTAGTTTATACTTTGATTGGACAATTTGTGCTTCAGATGGTGGTCAAATCTATAAATAAAGACAATTTAACCTGCTAGCATATATTTTTTTGCTTAGTGTAACGTTTAATAATAACTACAGATCGCCGATATTGCTGATATATCTAACAATATTTGTTTAAGAAGCGTTAAGATATAGATGACAGCTCTAAAGTGCATGCATACTAACAAACATTGCACAGATAGCTGAAAGAGAAAAGTAGTGCAAACAACAGCTTGTTTAGCTTAGATTTATCTTGAAGATGATCTGAAGCCTTGAGGGAAGTTCCCTTCAATAGACTGCTTCAGATTTATATGTACTGCAACTGGATCATTTTGCTAACACCTAAGGCATAAGCAGATCTTGACACACTTTCATTTTGCTTTGATCGCACCTTGGGAATACCACCTGGAAAAAAACATCATGGTTGCTGATGCCCTGATGATCAGGGCAGATGTTTTTTATTGCTCTTGATTATAAACACATTTACAATGACATTTGATTTATTTGCTGGGAATTTCAGTAGACAAAGCGACAGCAGAGATTTTTATAAACAGTGTTTTCTTACACCTGACTAAGAGTAAACGCAAGATGATACATCTGTTGGCGTTCACTTAAAGAAACTGAGAAGTGTCTAGAAATCATGTAGTTTGTCTTTTTTTTTTTTTTTTAATTTACAGCCACCTACCTCTTTAATAGGATTACCTATACTTTTATTATTCAATCAGCCAAGCATGTGGCAGCTGCACAGTGTATAAATCTTGCAAATAGAAGTCAAGAGCTTTTAACTTTCATAACAGAATGGGGGAAGAAATCTCAGAAAGTTGTATGATTTTCACCATTGAAAGTCAGACAACTTTCTGAGAAAGTCATCGGTTGTTGGTCTGGTTTGAGCGATTCAGAAACGTCTGATCTCTGAGGCTTTTGACACACAGCGGTCTTTAGTCTTTATACAGAATGGTGTAGAAAAAAGAAAGAGAAAAATATCCAGTGAGTGGCAGTTTTGCTGGCAGAAACACAGTGATGATAGATGAAAGAGAGCAGAGGAGACTGGCTGGACTGGTTATAGATGAGAGGAAGGCTGTGCTAACCACTCAAATAAACATGTGCAATAACAAAAATTTTGAAAAACGTGCAATTTTACCTATGTGCAATATGTCTGTTAGTGTAACTACTTACTCGTGGTCTCTTTTTATACATTATGTTTTGTATATACTTTATGTTATATTATGTCTCTATTCTTTTTATAGATTTGCATTTTTGCAAATTTTCTAAAGTGAAATTTCCCCATTGTGAGACAAATAAAGGTATATCTTATCTTATCTTATCTTATCTTATCTTATCTTATCTTATCTTATCTTATCTTATCTTATCTTATGGGTTTACATCCACGGTGAGAAGAAAAGCAAATCAGAATGCACACCAATTCAAACCTTGAACTGCATGTGCTGCAACATTACAGAAAAACAGACACTCTTTAAAACAGTTTTAATCAGAAAAGCATCAGAAAATATATAACACATCAAACCACGTAAGGTTCCTCTCCTGGCAGCAAGAACAAAACATGTATTTGAGGCTACAGTGGGCATGTACTCATCCAAACTCTATGACTAGACTCTAGGATTACAAAAAGACCAGGAGATTTTTTTTCATTGCTGGCTCAAAGAATCTGTATGTTAAAAAAATCAGTCAAACGAATAGATCGTGTGAACGGTATTGAGTTCTGTTGAGGTAAAAACCTACGTAAATAAATAGTTGTAAACTCTTGACAGTTTTGGTGTTCATCTTAATTCATCAATTTAAATGACACCTCATACTTGGCAGAATTTCTGCCATAAAATCCTATTTACAAAGCTACTCCGACTGGGATTAGATATCCGCAGAGAGTCCTGGGCTGAAGTGTCTGTTACAGTTATAACCTGGAGGTAGGAACATTGCAAATCTCTGCATACATGTGGAATTCCCAAAAGGGTAGTAACAAGAAACTTCATTCAAGTACTGCACTTAGTCATCTTTTAAACTTTTAAGAAAGGTTACATTTTCATCTAAGCATTAAATACATATTTGGAGAAAACATAGCATAAAAACAGTATAACGTTTAGCACTGCTCTGCAGTTTTAAGGTACCTTGTTCTAACTGACTACTTCAAGTTAGTCTGAAGTAAATCTGGAAATATGTCCTCTTTTTTATTCTTATTCGTTTTTCCTGCAGCTATTTGCTTGCTCATACTTTCAGACATTATTTCAGTTCATTTATACTCAACACTCTTGTAAAGAGGATCATACTTATTGTAATTATACGATGAAACCATTTATGAGCTTTAACCAAAATTATCTACAGGTGTGTTTGGGAAACTATCAAGATTTTAGCTTTGGTTTAACGTGTCTGACTATTATACATGATGTATACCATAAGTTTTGTTTTCTTTATCTCTTTGTATATTTTTCCCACCATTTCTGTTAGGTTAGGAAAAATAAGTACCTTTTCTAAATAAAATTCAAATACTGAAATATTTACAGATGTTGGGCCTGCATCTGGACCACAGTCCACCAGTTGATAAAGGAAGAACAGTAACAATTCCAGACTGGAAGGTGAGTGTAATTATTTCAATTCATAATCCATTTATTTCACAACAATAATACAAAACGTGTCTAATGAATGGTAATAGGATTGTACATTGTATCAGGAATAGGATTGTACATTGACTGGAGGGGGAAAAAAAATAAGAGCAACTGTTCTGCACGTGATGAGAAATGCTATTGCAGGACATGATCAGGCAGTCAGCAAGCAAGGTTTATCTACAGCTATAGGAAGAGGAATAGTATAGTACACTTGCTTTCTGTAAACCATTTATTATTAAAACAAATGCTTTCAACATGCACGTGAGCTCATCTATGACAACACCAAGAGTACAAGCCAGAATACTTGACCCTCTACAATGGCTCCGGAAGATCTGTCGGGATGTTCATTTATTTTGCTGGCACTGTTTGTGTCTTCTTCGTCTCCCCTTTAGAAATAAGTGCTACTGCAAATCAACATTGACAGGAAGACTGTAGTAACTCAAATAATCACTCTTAGCATTTGTGTTGAACAGAAGAGCATCTCATAATGCACAACACATTAAAGCTTTAGGTGGGTGGGCTACAACAGCAGAAGACCACATGTCAGCCAAGCACAGGGAAGTGACTACAGCAGGGAAAGTCCTAATAAAACAGATTAGAAAAAGACCATGTGCTGTTCTTCAGAGACAGCCTGGTTCTCTGGAGAAACTGTATGAAACATTTACTACATCCAATATGAGCAATCATCTGATCTCATCTCCCAGGACCCCTTTCTCGTTGTCGTAAGCCAATCAATGTCAATCAAAACTCCCCAGTCGTCTGTATAAATATATGTCCTGTAGGCTACTGTATGAAATTACATAAAGCTCCGACTGTGACAATCTCAAATGACGTGTTCATGAAAGTTTGCGGTGGCAAAATGTTTTTTACGAAAAGGCTCGAAGGTGAGGATCTTCTTTCAGCAGCCATCAGTGCTCTATTTTACTGTGTGATTAATTATAGTCTGTTACTAAACTGCCTGCTTGTGTTACACCACTGGGAAAGATCAAGTCCAGCAGTTTAGCTTAAAGGCCGGGGGACTGGCTTCTCCATCTATATGCTACATTCAGTTTTTACTCTCAAAGACCTCAGATGACACCGAAAGGAGGAGTGGGCAATTAACAGTCATTACCTCATCACAAAACTGGACAGCCTGATAATAAAAAAGCCCTGAATCCAAGCTATAAAGCGGTGCAAGTGCCGCCGGTGCAAAAAACACAGAAATCACAGAAATCAATGTCGGCTAAATAATCTCGCACACTAGTAATTATTAAAATTAATAAACGAAATAAGTTTAAACAAAAAACATGACAATGTGTTAAATAAAAATATTCTGGAAATTATCGCCTGTTTTGAAAACGATTAATTGTCTATGCTGTAGTGATAACCAGAAATTGTGTTGCTACTTACTTGCTTGTTTTGCTACTTAATTTAAAAAAAAAAAAAAAAAAAAACTAAAAGAGGTTGATATTAATTGTTACTTGGTGCTTTTCGACGCAATATCAAACCGGTAAGATATTTCAGATATAGATAAGAACCTTAAAGTCGTATATAAACTAAACAATGCTCAAAAATTCGCATGTAGTTATTTAATCAATTTTAATGCCGAAGTAGTACACACGCACAAACACACGCACAAACACACACACGCACAAACACACACATGCACGCACGCGCAAACACACGCACGCACACAAACACACACACACATGCACGCACACACACACACACGCACGCACATAAACACACACACACACACAAACACACACACACACACACACACACACACACACACACACACACACACACACACACACACACACACACACACACACACACACACACACACAAAAACTCCACTCAAGGAAAGAAGATGCACACAAGTGAATTTTATCCAGACGTTGAACAAGGGGCAGAAAACTCTGAAATTGAACCCTAACCCAACTCTAACCCTAGCACTTTTATTACAATATGTAGGTTGGTGTTATATAAAAAAAATTTTAAGGAATTAAGGACAAACCATATTCTTCTATGTGAACTACATTTTTTTACTTGTACATGAATGAATAATTGTTTAAGGAAATCCAGCTTTGGTTTCTCACTGACCAGATGTTGTTATTTATTAGTACCTCTATCTTTTTTAGCACACTGTAGGTCTGAATAATTAACATTAGACAATATGAATTTAACATATTGCTTTTATAATGTTGTTTCACTTGTGTTGGTTTTTCCGCTAGTGAAAAATCTCAGAAATCCAGTAAACTTTTCCACTATTAAATTCCTGTAAAAAACAGTCTTACTGAACACAGAAATAAAAAATGCGTTCCCTTGGTGGCAAGTTATTAATTAGCTTTTACACTAAAGACATTTTAAAGAGTTCCTCAGTGGTGTTTAAGGTCCATTACCTTAAATCCACGGTTCAATTGGGCTCCATGATGCATAGACAGAAGGTATATAATAGTATCAGCTATTATCAAAGATCTGTTTTTATACTTTGTGTAGTTTTAGGGTTTTTTTCCCTGTTCATACGGATTTTATATAAAAACTTAATATAATAACTAAACAAATAGCTAGTTTTGAGGACAGTCTCCCAAAAGCATCACAAACGTTAGGATGATCGTAAAAGAAAGATAAAGATAAAGTGTGTTTAATGTGATCCTCTACCATTTATTTGTTAAGTTGTGTTGTGATGCGACAAAATTACCTTGTACAATTTTGTTATATAATGAAGCATAACATTTGGATATTTGCATTAACGGTCATTGGATGCAAAATGTATAAGAATTCCCCTGCTTAATGTTAATTCGTGTTAAACGTAAACTTATTTTCGTTTTTATGTACAACTTATTCAAAATGTACCTTTTATGGTACGACAAAAGCTGCACGTTTGGTGCCTTTTTTTGTTTGTTTGTTTGGTTGGGGTTTTTTTTGTGAAGAATTACTCTAAATCTAGACGTAACATAGCTTGTCGCGTTGATAGAGAGGATGCTTCAGCACCTCACACACACACACACACACACACACACACACACACACACACACACACACACACACACACACACACACACACACACAACCCAACACAAACACTGACGCACGCGCGCGCCTGTCTGTACAGAGGGTCATTAAAAGGGGGGATAAAGAGTCTGGTCTGCTCAACCTCAGCCATGCATTGCGGACTTTGGCGCCGCGGCCTCTTCAGCGACAACATCAGGTGTTGGGTTTCTGTTTGTTGTGCTCTGTGCGTCTTCACTACAGGCCTAATTGACGCGCTGGATGTCGCTTCGGCGTCACTCGCACAATGATGGAATTAACGCCCAATAAGACAGCACAGCTTTAACACCGAAAGCCTAAGCGGCGACTCATTACTTAACAAACTAATAAATATTTAATGTATTAAAATGAGGTGTTTACATCGCATCACTGGGTGCATTAAATCCAGAGGGTGGCAATAATAAAAAGATGGAGAATGTATTATTATTATTATTATTATTATTATTATTATTATTATTATTATTATTATTGTTGTTGTTGTTGTTGTTGTTGTTGTTATTGTTATTATTATTAATAATAATAATAATAACAATAATAATCATCATCATCATCATAACAATGATAATAACAATTATCATTGTTATTATTATTATTATTATTATTATTATTATTATTATTATTATTATTATTATTATACTAATATTGAGTTCTAGTAATATATCGCATTTCCTACATATTTTCGGTCGACATACGCACACATTTACTAATAAAATCTTATGTTCTTGGACTTATACTGACATATTCCATCTAGGACATTTATCAAATAAAAATTCATCAATGACTTAGTTACTTAATTAATCCTACGCACTTTCGCATTAAGAGAAAAATCTTAGTGATTTATTTTTTTTTACAAAAAATCTTGTTTTTATAAGATACAATTCTCGAATAGTAGCATAATGTTTTAGATTATATACCGGGGCCAAAGCGCTCTTTTCGTTTCTGCACCTTCAGCCATATAACTTTATTCAGGTGACATCATAGGAAAGTTGTATGTACTGTAACAAAAAATAAAAAATAATAAAGCAGCAGGTTGGGCTTCACATTTTATTTTACCCACTATGAGAACCATAGATTACAAGGAAACACTAAAAACCTTTAACTATCAACCCAAATAAAATCATGCACCTGCCTTTTAAAAGTGCAAAACAAATAAGAAAAACATAAGTTTTATAAACTAACAAAAAAGTAGCATCTTGTTACACAAAAATAAGTATCGTTAAAAATAGCATTCTTTAATAACAATAAGCATTTGAACATTGTATAACATTGTAAACTATGCATTCAGTTTGTATAAAACACAAACGAAAAGACCCCCAACGTATTTAGCACATACAAATTTCATATATCGTAATTCGTTAGTTTAAATTTAAGGAAGATGCCCATGATCACTTTCATACAAATACGATTAAACCTGGAGGACTAGGTTTCCTAACCAGAATACACTGCATCTAACTGATTGTGGTGAATCAGTGTTACGCGCTTTTGCGTGGCACTCAATGGGAGGGGTCACTATCTACACAATACAAACAGACATAAGAGTGAACTTCCCACCTCTTCCTAACTTCAAGAATCAACTAATGGCACTTGGCGGAAGTGTGAGCTGAGAACTGAAAGCCATACGGTGCAGAATCTCATGCAGGTCTTTTACCAAGATACGCTTTTAACACAAAAGTCTCCTTAGAAGCGACTTGAGATTCATCTTTGCGCGTTTTTTTTTATGCACAGCTGCGCAGAAATTACGATCACGGTTATTTTTTACAGCGCGCTCTCTCGGGCCTGTACAGCCTCGCCATTGACTCGAGCCTGACTCTGCACGCGATGCTCGCCAGCCCTGTAACCTCGACGCCTTTCTCGGTTAAGGATATCTTAAAACTGGAACAGCAGCATGTTTTTAATCAGCAGGCGTTTTCCAGCCCTGACACGGACGCGGCTCCGCTGCAGTCTTTGCAGTTTCAGTGCATGCACAGTGCACTCAGCCGGAGCCTGGAGCTGCTCTATAGCCCAGACAAACCCCCTTTCAGTCCGGGGGAGCAGATGAAATGCACCCTCAGCGCAGACGACTTCGGCTCCTGTGGATCTCCGACAGAAGAAGAGAGGGATCATCAAATTTCTAATTCAGGTAAAAGGGAAACAAATATAATAGGCATACAAACAAATAAATGTAGAACTTAACAGAAAAATAAAGATTTTGGTGATGTCACTAAAACAATGCGCTTTTTAAGGTTTACGCGTAAAGCTGGCAACGTCGCTGTGGAGTGCCTTTAATTAGCATGTCGTCTTTAAAGTACAGTTATGTGTCCTACATTATTATAAAGTTTTAAGGGAAAAAATAAAGCTCGAAAATATGTACTCTTAATGATACCACGGGATGATCAATTCAAATGGGTCAGTGGTTCACAAATTTGTTCATATGTGGCTTTATGTGTGTGTGTGTGTGTGTGTGTGTGTGTGTGTGTGTGTGTGTGTGTGTGTGTGTGTGTGTGTGTGTGTGTGTGTGTTTGCTTGTTTGTTTATTACTAAGAGATCTGGGGCAATTGTCATCTTCTGTTAAATTTGCTAGTTATTGTTTAGCTATTATATTTTAGGATGTAATTACCTCGTCATTTGAAATTAACAGACTGTTGGCAGTAATATGTTTCCCTTTTTTCTATAAATAGAATAAAAGTTCTATCGAATTTATATTTGAACACAGTGAATGATGTGTTCTTTGGTTAGAAAGATAAAAGAAAAAGGAAAAATCTCCAGCAATCCTGTAATAACCCTGTAAAAATAATAGGTTGACACACTCTAAAAAAGTATTAAACTGTTGCTTTTCGTGACCCTGGAGGTTGTTCCCTCAACATATGTATATTTCACCTGTAAATGTAGATACAGTTCACCTTTTAAAATACGTGTCAACCTGGATTGCAACTTGTTTAGAAAGTGAAACGCTTTAAATGTAAAACATTGTATTTGCTAAAGGCATAGATGGTGTACCCTTGATGGTACTGTTCCAGCCACAAGGGATGGTATAGTTTCGTTTTCTCTGAGAGAACAAAATGAATATGAACATTAGATTAATAGGTTAATGAAATTATTCTGAACCTTTACACTGAACCCTTGATGTTACATATGTTACCCATTGTTCGTTCCAAATGTTTTTGCTGTCGTTAAAAAAAAAACAGGCACCCTGAAAATATCTTAACGAATTTGTTTCCTACTATTTTTAATCCCAAAACAGGTGCATGTGATTTAGAGGACTCGAGTGCTGACGGAAAACAGGAAGAAGCCCCGGGAGACAGGCCAAAGCCGCGCTCTCGCCGGAAACCTCGAGTGCTTTTCTCCCAGACTCAGGTGTTCGAACTGGAGCGGCGTTTCAAGCAGCAACGGTACCTTTCCGCACCGGAGAGAGAGCAGCTAGCCGCCGTGCTCAAGCTCACCTCTACACAGGTCAAGATCTGGTTTCAGAACAGGAGGTACAAGTGCAAGCGTCAGCGGCAGGATAAGAGCTTGGAGCTGGCCGGTCACCCGCTGCCTCCGCGCAGAGTAGCTGTCCCGGTGCTCGTGCGAGATGGAAAGCCGTGTCTCGGTGGAACCCACGGAGCGCCCTATAACGTCGCAGTGGGTTCGTATCCGTACAATAACTACTATAACAGTTATGGAAATAACCCTTACGCCTGTAACTTTACCGGGATGCCATCGTTCTCCAACAGCACGCAAATCCCTAATCACTTAGTAGATATGAATCTAAGCATGGGGACTGCTGATGGAGCTCTTGGAAAGCAAGGACCATTTCACACCACGTTAACCGGAATCAGAGCTTGGTAATGAGATTGTGGGAGCAAAAAAAAAAAAAAGACTCTAACCTGACATTCACAATGACATATGCTATGACTGAGATGGGCGAGTTTCCCAGAAAATGCTTTGTATATATCGCAAAGATCATGTATCACAACCACACCGTGTTTCCAATAAGGCAATTAATACTATAAAGCCCCATTTAACACAGTAATGTTCAGTCTAACACTGTATGAGACCAGTTAACCCTTTGTGTGTGTTCATTTACTATTGAGGAGTTTTCTGTGACTCACTTTAAGACAGTTACTCTTTGATCGTGACCATGTT
The DNA here is from genome assembly GCF_022655615.1 of Tachysurus fulvidraco. Classification (NCBI taxonomy): domain Eukaryota; kingdom Metazoa; phylum Chordata; class Actinopteri; order Siluriformes; family Bagridae; genus Tachysurus; species Tachysurus fulvidraco. The sequence continues at coordinate 22,777,500 of NC_062531.1, read as the reverse complement.
TTTGGAAAATTTGACCTGAACTGACACCGGATATCATGTGGAAATGTTATGTGTATTTGAAGTTTTGCATTTAAACAGTTTTAAAAATAAACTATACTTCTTATTAAGACGAACGATTATATATGCGTTTGTATTCACATGATATTAAGTTATTACAGTGGGAAATAAAAGGAAAATACAATTGTGTATTTGAACACAAGCAACATCTGGAGTTACCGCAGGAAAGACAGAAAGGAATTTTAATTACTAGACTTAATAAATTAACTAACAAAAAACAAAAAATAACTTACAAAAAACAAATAAATCTATATATGCAAAGACATTCTAGCAATTTATTTAAAAAATAATTATTTATTGATTAATCATTTTTAAAGAAACCTAAAAAATACTATATTCTATTTTGTTTTCGAGGAATAGAGAATAATTCTAAAACAATTCAAACAATATAATAAATAAAGTTATTGTAAAGTTCCTGAGGCGTAAATTAATTAACATAGTAATTAGGAATAATTCTATTCTGTACAACTATCCTTTAAACACCTAAATATAATTTATTGCACAGATTTATACTTTACAAGAAAATTTTAATTGACGTAATAAAAATGCCGCAGCTGACGTGATAGTTTGGAAAATTGTTTATTTTATAATATAATGAACGAAGGCCTAAATAATAATAATGCGTTCAAGCACACATTTCCGTAAGAAATGTAAATGTTTATAAAACATTCAAATATTTAAAAAATATATCTAATTGTAAATAACATTTTTTAAGCAAATAATTAAATATTAATATCTAAATACAATAAAAACAAGCTGATTTTTCATAAATGAGGGTGTAAATTATTAGACACTCTGCTGAAGAACTTTGGTTTAACGTCAATAATTAAAATTTGACCAAAAAAAAGGTTTATGCAGTTGCCGTTCGAGTTAGACAATTAAGGCTTATTTAAGGCTTATTCTATAATCCTTTCTTTTTTCTCTATAGCTTTGCTAGATTAGATTCACCCATGTGGCTTAAATCGTCGACCATTATTTCTAATATCTGAGTATCAATAATAAAAAATATATATATAATAAAAAAAATTGGTAACTAGTTAGAGGCTATGTATTCTTATGCAGTCTTTTTTTTTTTATAATTTTTGAATGTTGAGCATTTCCATGGCTTGACAGCAAAATGTACAGGACATTAACTGTTGAATTAGCGAACAAGCCTTTTTTCACTCTTATTGTGGGAGTTATTCGCTCTGAACCCAGAACCTTTAATCTGGACCAATTAAAACACCATAGGTGTTAATGCTACACTTACAGCCCTAATAGCGTAATAAAGTTGGATAGTTCCTAACAGATTGGTTGGCTTTGCGCACTGTAAAACATCTAATGGTATCAGTTAAATTAGGTCTAATCTCCTTCATCTTAATGCGGCGCGATGAGCTTGTCATTGGAGTCCCATTAGGCAAACAGATAACGTGGGAGCACTGGGCTGATAAGACAGAAAAGGCCTGAGAGTAAACACAGGAGCAGACACACCGGCACTGCATGGCGCACACCACCGGACACACCGCCGGCAGCCACCACATCACACACAGTAGCGTGTAATGTCCTCACCTTCACATTTTTATTGAATCAAACTAATTCAACTGATTTATTGAAATGCTTTAAGTCTGGAAATTTCGGGTTGACCTCTTTTTTTATTGTAATGCAATCATTAGATGCTACACACAGGAACACTGGCATAATGAAAAGATTCATGCAAGCGAAGTGATCAATTACGTCACAGTTCTGACTTATCTTATCATAGTGCATCATCCACTGCTCCAGAGCTCCTACTCTAACACTTCTAAACCAGAGGAGGTCTCAATCTTAGTGAAAACATCCACCGACTCATTTCGGGGTTTTTTTTTCAGGACATTTCTTTTAATCCACGTGTTAAACTTATTGCAAAAGTTTGAACCCTACACACACTTTTCCAACAATTACTAACCTACAAAACTATTTAAACCATACAAAACATGAAAATGTAAGCCTTTTTGAGTGTTTATTCAGTGTGATTAAAATAGCTGGTATCCTTCGTTTTAAGATTATTAAATGATTAGAAAATAAATAAATTGGACATTAATTACTTTAACATCAATGCGGTCGTTTAGGCTTATAGCTATATTAATAATACTAAAAACATAAAATCGGTACTGTACAAATTCTGTAAAATTTCACAGAGCACTTTACATCCTTGCATTGTTCAACAGAACAAATTATAAAACACTGACTAGCTGTAGTAGATCTAGAACACAGATGTATATAATTATAACCATAGAATTATAAAGTATAAGACACTGACCAGAACACGTAATTAACAAACACTCTAGCTGTAGCAGTTCTACAAGACTCAAGCTAACTGTTCACTTAACTGTTTAAAAATATAATAAAGGTTTATACAAATGTACATAAATGTAATTGATGCAAATGTTATAGGGTGTTGCTAAGGAAAGGCAGTATACTTTTTAGGCACCACCAAAAGCATGCAAAAAAATGTCATTCCTAACAGCCAATTAAAAAAATAATAATAATAAAGTGAATAGCATTTAATTTTCACTCAGTTCTCAGAGTATGAAATCGATTAGCAATTAGCCTGATTATCATGTTTATTTGGAACATCTCTGTGGGACAACTCATGTTAATTACACCTGTGATAAATCACACTGTCAAAAGAAAAAGTCCTGTTTCATTGACAGTTATGGAAAGTGAAACTGAAGTGCTTTCTTAATGGGTTAATCATGTTCTAGTTAAGCTTGAAATCTGACTCATGGGTGTCTCAGCACAGAGGATCAGGGTGGAGATAGAAATACTCTCAAAAGTCTCATTAACGCTGAAGCCAGATAAGGAAAAAGTTGCCTATACGGCTTGGAGCAATATTTAGCAGACTGATAAGAGACACGTACGCAGCTAAGAGCAGTATTTGGCAGCGGGTAGACAGAGTGGAGACTACAGCCACTTGAAGAGATCAGATAAGCTGTGTGTTTGTGTGTTTGTGTGTGTGTGTTTGTGTATGTGTGTGTATGTGTGTGTGTCAGTAGGTAGGAATGCGTGTGTGGAACATGTACGAGTAACACACTGTGTTGAGTTTGTAAGTGTGTGTGTGTGTGTGTGTGTGTGTGTGTGTGTGTGTGTGTGTGTGTGTGTGTGTGTGTGTGTGTGTGTGTGTGTATTGTTTACATCTTGGTTGTCCCCTACAAAGACAGAACTTGGACAGTTTCATACTGTCAAAATATCTGGCTGGTACCCATGCAGCCACTAGTTTATTTAAAAAAAAACTATCTAAGAGATTTCCTTCTGGATTCTGGGCTTAATATCATTGTTAGTTTTGGGTATAGAATAGAATTCACTAGAAACAATAATTCACTGTACGTACTCACAAGGATAGAAGAACATATTTATATATGTGTGTGTGTGTGCGTGTGTGTGTGTGAGTGTGTGTGCGCGCGCGCAAATGAGTGATTGATCGTGTGTGTGTGTTTGTGTGTCGGAAGCAACATTCAGCACAAGCCACGGGGCAGGTCTACAGGAAGAGATGTGATCTGAGACACTCAGTCTGTCAGTGACAGACAGGCTAAGACAATAGAGGCCTGGTTCATCGCTGCACTCTCTCAGCTCTTAGAGAGATGCAAGCCTAGACACACACTAAGAGTCCTTGTAGCAAATACAATGAATACTGAAAAGTACTTTAAGAAATTCTTTTTCTTCTTAAATATATATATATATATATATATATATATATATATATATATATATATATATATATATATATATATATATATATATATATTCTCCATATAAGTCCACATAATCCACTTTATCATGTCTTAGTTTCCAATAACAGATGTGCTGTCATATATAAATGACCTTGTCGTATGTGTTTCGTCTTCATGCTTGTGCAACAAGCAGAAACCCCAGTTACTCATGACCAGGTTACATACAGTATATTTTCGGCCCATGCTGTTAAAATAACTAGTAGATGAAATTTCCATGCCTCTGTTTGACGCCACTGATGAAGCTTCCTGGGGCCTGTGAGATTTCTATCCACAGCGAAAGACTGGCAGCTTCTAAACAGACATCACATGTGTACCATTAAGAAGACAAAAGTCCAGCCCTAGAAAAACACTGCACACATTTAATGACTCATATAGAAGACGGTCTTCCTCACATCTAAAAGAAAATGAAATGTTTCAAACCCTTTAGATGAATAAAGACTGGATGTCAAAAAGAGACACTTGGACCCTGTCAAATCTGACATCACACATCTGTCTGCACTTACGACGCATCACTCAACTGTGCTCCGTCTATAAACACACTCTTGTCCTTTGGCCAAACATGCTTAAACTTAGCAGAATACTGGCAAGACGACATTGTTAACGACCTCGATGCCAAAAAGCCACTTCCTTTCGCCTGACCTTTCTTGCTTCATGAGGAATGGTTTATAATTTGTAGAAGCTTCTCCTTCTAATGTTCACCACCGACCAGACACAGATTTGTGTACATTGGAGATGCAGCGAATAACAATGAAACTATTCGTTTGAAAAGATCGAAACGTAGTTTACATGTTTACAAAATGTACAGTTAATAAATGTCGTTTACATTGTGTTGTAATAACAATAACAGTAAGTTCTATCGCTGAGCAATAAGTTACTGAAAAGACCTTGGAATTATAAACACACTTCTGTCTGACCACAAATACGCCAAGTGAAACGCGTTCACTGTCCTGCTGACCAGGTCAGAAAAGCGAATAAGTACAATTCTTACATGAAATTATTTAGCTTTGTAATGTTTATGCTGAGAGGGAATTAAAAACTATGCATGAGCTAGTCATTCATTCTGTCCAAACATTACAGCATGATATTTGCTTGTTCCAATTTCCAAATGTATCCCTTACAGACCATTCATTCATTATGTGATTATGTGAGCAATATGTATTTACCCTTTTTAAAAAACAAAAAAGGTCCATTTTTTTATGCCCTGAAATGCCTACAAGTGAACTGGAGTGACACGTGATATCATATGATCAAATGTGTAAAATGGATGACTTGTGAATAAAAGTTCATGTATGAATATAAAAGAATCATGTAAAAATAAAAGTGTTATGTGGAAAAGTAAAAATAAATCAACAGGGGGGGAAGAATAAATAAATAAATAAATAAATAAATAAATAAATAAATAAATAAATAAACCTGGAAGTATAAATGTATCAAAAAAAATGGCTTGTAAAAAAATAATAATGTAGAAATAAAAATGAATGAATGAACTGAAAAAAAAAAAGCCCATTATGCATGAATATAAATAAATCCTTAAAAATAAATTACTCGTGGAAGAAAAAGTTAAGAACAAATCACATGGGGAAAAAATAAAAAAATATCAGCATAAAAGGATCAGGTGGAAAAAAGATTATTACAGGTGAAGAATTAATATTGGGGGGGGGCTGTTTTTTATAACCGATGTATAAAACACATGAGAAATATAAATAAAATAAAAATAAAGACAGAAAAATAGAAATAAAATAAAAATAAAGTTGCAATACACATAGAAATAAAATGACATGTACTGTAGCAAAAGGGGAAAATATACAGAAAGCATATGACAAAATTCATATGTGAAAGAAAATGAAAAAAAAAAGGAAATATTGTGTGGAAAGAGACTACAAGAGAAAATAAATGAAGGAATCATTTGAGGTAAAAAAAAAAAAAAAAAAAAAAGCACCACAATGTGAAAATGTGTGAATCATAACATGTGAGTTTCGTAACATTAGTGATGAGTTACGATAGTGATGAGTCAGTCGAAAAAAAACACACAGAGATGGATCTTTAACTTGATATATTCAAGTGTAAGACATTCACTGTACCATAATAAAGTTATGAGGAAGAAATATAACACATATACTAATACTGGCTTCTCTGTTCAACTGCAGTATACACAATTTTTACACGATACAAAAAGTCAATACAATAACACAGCTGTTGAAAATATGAATATCTTTTAAATACACATCTGCATTCTTACAGAAAGGTCAACTGATCCAATCTTGTGCAGGCCTTGATTCAATTTGCAAGTTATTCTGAATTAAAATGCTACTTGAATTGGGATTTGAAATCAAATGACCTCGTTTTTGATGTATGAGTTGCTCTGAATGCCTTTAAAAATTCAGGATTCCAGGACACTGACATAACACTGTGTCTGTCTGTGTGTGTGTGTGTGTGTGTGTGTGTGTGTGTGTGTGTGTGTGTGTGTGTGTGTGTGTGTGTGTGTGTGTGTGTGTGTGTGTGTGTGTGGACACAAGTGCACCTGTGTAGAAGCACTGATATCCAAGGGCTGTTTATTCAGCGAATGAAGACGTTCTGTCACTCAGGCTTTCGTGCTGCGGTCTTACTGTGTACTTTATCTGTCTGAAGCACCAACATTTCTGCCTCAACCAGTCTGATGTCACTTTTAGAACAAGCTCTTGTGAGTCTTACCTTATAAGCGCCGCTTGTTTAAAATAAAAAATAAATAAATAAAAACATCACGGCAATACGATGGGTGTCCTTGAGGACTCCTAAAACAAACCCAGAACAAAAAAAATGATAAAAAAAAACAGATATTTGCAACAACAACAAAAAAAAGGTCTTGCAGTGTTTGTAGGGTGTGGAATGAATTGAATTGTTGCCATACAGTTCCCTCTGCTGCTGTGACAGTGGAAGTACACCGGGCTATATCCAACAATGGAGTTTAAAAAATAGATACTGAAAGTTTTGCATTACACGATCATTTACAGACAGTGTGCAAGCATTGACACAATCCTCTGTCATATATGTATGTGAGAAGCAGCCAAAACAAACCAAACCCATGTCATGACCGAACACAATTGCCTGCCTGAGTATTGCCTTTTGGCAGAGTGCTGACAGACATCAGTTAAGCCCTGTTTAGTGCTATTAAAGATCTTTTGTGAAATAAGATTTTGTCCGCTTTACTGCCATGGTGACCATGATCCTCTGAGTAAACAAAGATCACGCCTCGTATTGACGTCTTTCAGAGGATCGGTCCCATCTTTCAGTGAGAGTGAAAAAAATCTGTTTACACAATAAGCAGTATGATTTTAGATCTGTATTTATATCAATGCGGTCTGTACGAATGTACTGTATGCCATGGAGATTTCATCCCCATGAAAGATTTCTCAGTGGGCCAAACCAATTAAGCGCATTAAACATCAGATGATGATGATTATGCACATCTTTAACATCAGATGATTTCTCAGCTTTGTTCAGTGCACATTTACATGTACTGTATGTCTTTTGACTGATGCCTTTCTTTGTTAACAACTTTATTTTATTTTATTTCATTTTTATTTTTAGCCTTCTGCCAGTCAGACAGTACATGCCCGTTTCCCAATGGAAACCGCCACAACCTTGATCCGATGCGTCTTCTACGTGTACAGACTCCCCGAAGATATAGTCTCAATCAGAGGTCCACAGTTTACTTCATGAGTGTGCAAGGGCTATTTGTGAACACCTGGGAATAAATATCAGCCTAACCTCCAGCTAACAATCACAGCCCAAATCAAGACAAATCAAGAGCATAACAGGCATGACACCATTCCAGTGTGTTCTGGGGTATCAGCCATCCCTCTTTCCCTGGTCAGGAGAACCGTCTGACATCCCAGTCATCATTAACAGGATTTACCAGAGTATGGGAAAGCACCCATGTTCACCCATGGGCTGTGCGGTGGCAGCACCTTCATGCTGATGGTACGAGATGCCCTCATCCTCTACATCCGCTATAGTCAGTGCAAAGTAGTGTTTGTCTCTATACAATATACCAAGCTGTTTGTTTTAGAGTGCAGTTTGATACATCTATCAACTCTCGCTTTGTTTTCTCTGTATCTTCATTTTGCGATTTGAATTTGTTAGCTCTCGTTCTCTGCCTATTCTTTTTTTTTTTTTTTTTTTACTTTATGCCTGTTTATTGTCACCTTGTCTGTGAATTTAACCTGTTGGATTCTGCACCTTTCACAATCTGTGGAGATGCGTGAAAAACTAGGGAAAGCAGTAATTCCTCAGCACTAGAGGGCACCAGCTTCCAACTCTTGTTTCTTCTCCAGTTTTGCTCAAACAGAGCAACCAACCGTTCCCAAAGCAGGTGCTGTTTCAGTTTATTTTTAAAGAAGAAGAAGAAGAAGAAGAAGAAGAAGAAGAAGAAGAAGAAGAAGAAGAAGAAGAAGAAGAAGAAGAAGAAGAAAAAGAAGAAGAATTGCTCTCAATTATATCTTTAAAATGTGAAGTGTACCAAAGAAAACAAATACCATTATTTCTATATGCAAAAATTCATATACAGTACAGACCAAAAGTTTGGACACACCTTCCAAAAGTTTGGACACACCACCTTTTCAACAGGACAATGACCCCAAACACACCTCCAGGCTGTGTAAGGGCTATTTGACCATGAAGGAGAGTGATGGGGTGCTGCGCCAGATGACCTGGCCTCCACAGTCACCGGACCTGAACCCGATCGAGATGGTTTGGGGTGAGCTGGACCGCATAGTGAAGGCAAAAGGGCCGACAAGTGCTAAGCATCTCTGGGAACTCCTTCAAGACTGTTGGAAGACCATTACAGGTGACGACCTCTTGAAGCTCATCAACAGAATGCCAAGAGTGTGCAAAGCAGTAATCAAAGCAAAAGGTTTGAAGAACTTTGAAGAACCTAGAATATGACATATTTTCAGTTTTTTCACCCTTTTTTGTTATGTACGTATATAATTCCACGTGTTAATTCATAGTTTTGATGCCTTCAGTGTGAATTTACAATTTTCATAGTCATGACAATAAAGAAAACTCTTTGAATGAGAAGGTGTGTCCAAACTTTTGGTCTGTACTCTATGTACAGTTACATCCATTAAGCACTTTATCCACGTCAGGAATGTGGTGGAAGCAAAACCGATAACAGGAAAACTGGGAGCGAGGCCGGAATACACCGTGGATGGGATGCTAGTCTATCAGGGGGCAATTTATCATAGGGAGTTCAGCTACAGGCAGGTATTTGAGGAGGAAGGAATCCTATAGTGAGACAGAAACCTAGTTCTGGATTGAACCAGGAACCCTAAAGCTGGGACACATAAATCTTTAACTGCCATAAAGGTCTTTATAAATTCCTGAACTAGAAAATAATATAAATGAACTACTGGACATAACATGGATGCCTGTTTAAGGACACGGTTGTTGTCAATGAGTCGTCCAGTCACCGAGTGTGTATGACGTACAGCTTCCTGCCGAAGAGGTCAGATTCTAACTAGCTCACATCTGGCCTAGGACAAGCAAGCAGTACCACAGCTCCCCTCCCTGTGGTGTTAGTGTAGCACGCAGGGGTCAGGGGAGGAACAAGGAGTAGCTTTACACAAGCAGTGAGAAATGCTCGTCCAATTATAGCTACTTGTTTAACATGACCACACAATGATACATTCCTTGACCGCGGTTGGGAGAAGACTGAATTGTGTGCTTGTGCAATTAAGATAGGCATCATAGAGATATACAAAACAGGAAAAAGTCTCCATCAAAGACGTGAGGGATAAAGATGTGCTATGCAGGCAGTCTGTTCAGTGTATGTAAGAGAGAGGTCAGAAAGATTACTCAAGGTAAACGCTATCGTATAAAACATCTAAAAGACAAAGTTTACAGGACAACATGACAAATGAGGTTTAAAAAAAATCTCTTTGTGCACCACATCTAGATCATGAGCTCAGCGCCACAGAACATCCTATTGGGAAAGTTTTGCTTGGGTCACATTTAATAAGCAGATGATTTCTGCTGAATAATGATGTTGTGTTTAAAATAAGATGGCACAGATTGTTGGAATACACGACATCACAGTACGATATATTTGTCAGTGTTTCTTACATTTACCAGTAAAGTAGTAAAGCACAATTTCGTCAACCTGAAATATAAAATCGACTTATGAATGTTTCTATATTTTCCTCAAAAACGGAGTCATGATGCGGGACTCATGAATTGAGTCAAGAGGTTTATTCCATACAGTATTACCCACAAGTAATATGATTCTTATTATTTTAAATGATTGGTTAAAAGTGTGTTAATCTGTGGTATGAGTGTGCTGAAAGAAATACAGAGCATGTGGTGTCATTGTTATTATGACTCTCTGTTTTGGACTTATATTACTCTCAATCAATTAATCCATCAATCATTAAATAAACAAACAAACAAACAAACAAATAAATAAATAAATAATTCTACTTAAAAGAAAATCTTTGACTGCACTTTCACTTACAGGACACCTTGTGAGGGAATGAGCATATAGGGTCATTCATGCCCTTAATAAAGCCAGCAGGAAGTGTTAACTGATCTGACTAGAGACAGTATTTTAGGGGACGGTGATGTGAGGTCATGTCAGGGGGACAATGGCCCCGTTTGTCACTCTAGCATCATGTATTATCCCAAACTGACTCACCACTCTCATGGGGCCGATGTGCCCTTTACCCCCTCTCTCTCCTATTCTCTTTCTCTGCAAATGTCTCTCTCTCTCTCACCTCTCTGCTTTACATTGCAGGGTTAAACAGAAACACGGAGAGGGCACGACAAACAAACAGGCGTGCAACATCGTGTGTGTCAGGAGCAGGAGCCGCATCTCAATATGCTGAACGCATTAGTGTCTTAAGGAGGGGGCCACCCACCTTGACCCTGCCTGACCACGGAGCCGCTCTACAAGTTTCCCTGGTGTTCACCCGAAGCCTGATGCGCAGAGCCAGCAGGAGAGTCCTCGTCTCCAGTTTCATAATAAATCTCCTCAGCTTCTCACTGAGTGAGACTGAAGCACAGGAATAACGCAAATGAGAAACACCTGAAGATTAGTTTCATATAAGGAGTGACTAGAGTTAATCTGTTAATTCTAGCCTGAGGTTCTAACTTAGAAAGTCAGGGATTAATTAAAATTAGACTACTTATGCTTAGAATAAATACATAATTACAAATTCCAACAAAACGTATTGCTATAATAATAATAATAATAATAATAATAATAATAATAATAATAATAATAATAAGCCATAAAATTGTAGATTTTTTAATTAATAAAAAATAGACTACTTAATTGAATTCTGTAAGACCTAGTATTTTAAAGTAATTAAAAAATTAATGTATAAAAGAAGCTAAACATAACAGTGATAGATAGATAGATAGATAGATAGATAGATAGATAGATAGATAGATAGATAGATAGATAGATAGATAGATAGATCAGGAACCATAATGGCTGATTAAGAACTTTTATATAAAACAACGTTGTGGACTTCTTTTTACTTTTGCTACATCTTCAATAATATCTATCTATCTATCTATCTATCTATCTATCTATCTATCTATCTATCTATCTATCTATCTATCTATCATTTCTAAATCTAAGGCGCTTGAGGATTGAAGTGAAATCTGGATTATCCATTAAGCACCTCGTGACGTCACAGTGGGAGTTCTGCTCTATAAGTGCAGAGACTTCAGTGAGAGTGAAAAAGAAACTGTCACAGCTTGGCTCACTTCACACACACACACACACACACACACACACACACACACACATACACGCACATACACACACACACACGCACTGCTCAGGATTAAAGGTTTCCCTGCACAAAGCAACTCACCGAGCGGCTGCGTGGTTCCTGCCAGTCGACACCATGGCGTCCTCAAACAGACAGCCGACATCCTTCTTCATTGAAGACATTCTGTGTTTGAGACAAGAGAAGGCTGATGAGACGAGGGGAAGTTCAGCTGATAGCCAAAGAGCCGCACGGTGTCGTGGAGACGAAGCAGAAAAGAGCGACGCGCTCCTCATACACGCTTTAACCAGCAGACCTGGTAAGATGGGAAGAATCTTTCATTACAATATTGACTGTGAATATTTTCTGCTGTTTTATTTACGACCTATTAAATCGATTAAAGTTTATTAGGAACAATCGGTTTATAACTTTAAAAACACGCGCACTATTTTTGCTTTCCTCCGTTGATGTCGAGATAAATTTGACACGTTTTTTATTATCGTTACCACCTTTTACAGCGTCACCCGACGAGTCGTGTATGGCGGAAAGAACAGACTCACCGACAGAAGCGACGACCGACGGCGACGAGCCGAACCACACGCAGCACCTGGCCCAGAAACAGAAGCGCTCGCGCGCCGCCTTTACGCACCTGCAGGTCCTCGAGCTGGAAAAGAAGTTCAGCCGTCAGCGCTACCTCTCTGCACCTGAGCGCGCGCAGCTGGCCGCCGCGCTGCGCCTCACCGAGACTCAGGTGAAAATCTGGTTCCAAAACCGGCGCTACAAAACCAAACGGAGGCAGCAGCTGGATTGTTACCGGAAGTCTGAGGGAAGCTTTGTCGTCGCAGCCGCTTCCACGGTGGAAGAGAACTTGCTCAGAGCCTCAGTGCTCTCCACAGTATACACATGTTACCCGTACCGGCCGTGCGTGTACGATCCACACCGACTGGGCACGTGGAGGCCGACGGTGTGGTAACATGGACACGATCGAGACTTTAAATTAAACCAATTCCTGTAGCTAATGTGATTTTATTCCATCTTGTACAGCTTTTTATCCATAAATAAACTTGTTTTTTTTTTTTAAGTAAAGTATCATTTTTTATATGCAGTATGTTTTATCATCATCATCATCATCATCATTATTATTATTATTATTATTATTATTATTATTATTATTATTACATGATATTATGTGGTAATAATAATGATCAGAAAAATTGCAAGAATTTGTCTTACATTACTGATTAGAAGCACTATTCCATGAACACCTTGAGGAAGACCTGGTCTTGTCAGAACAGCCTTGTTTCTACTACGTCGCACTGCCTGTTTCTGGCCTTATGTTAAATTTTTTTTTTGTTTCGTTTTTCTTGCCATATCACTTACCACTGTTACTAATTTTCGATATAGTTAGTGATCGTGTAATATAAAAGCTTCCAGAAAATGAAAATGCTTTAAAGACTTGCGGATTTGAATGCAATACATACATTGCTCGTTTTAGCATCGAGTTAATCTGCATTCTTTAATTCAGGTTTCACTTGTGAATTAACATACAATACGACATAGGCTACATCCAGGGAACATTAATTAATAATTATTAAATTAGTCGACGAAAGATATCGATTCGTCGATTTTTGACCGATTTTGATTTTTTTTTTGGCTTGATTCGAATCCTTACAAGAAGGAATTTGTCATAGTTTTGTTATTAATCCAAATGAAGACAGACACTGGAACTATTAAAATCACCCCAACCAAAATACAGAAGTCGTGTTATAAAATGCTTTCGTGCTCACTGGGTAGCTGAGTTTCTATCAGCTCAATCCATCATGTCATCAGACTACCAAAAAAAAAAACAACTCACAGAATTAACATCATATACTTCCTCGAGCCGGATATTCTTTTACACAAGAATAAATCATTCCATTTCCATCTCGTCCTCCATTTAACAATGACTCAGACTGAGCTTAAACTTTTGTAATAGTCCTAAATGGTGCAGGCTGATAAGGACAGATATGGGCGCTTTGGCTGAAGCATGCGGGCTTTCTAAACACAGAGGTTCAAGATTGCTGCACCAGATAGCAATCACCAGCACCCATATCATCCAGTTCAACTTTGGTCAAATTTAGCATTGCGATGTACTTGACAGACTGGATTGGACAGGCATATGTTCAGAGCGATACAGCTGATGCAGGAAACCGGGCTGGGTTAAACAGATGACCTTATTGACACTAAACTATTCTTCTACCAAATATCATAGGAATGTAAAAGGCTATATGTTATAACGTGTGTTTAATATTTAATCAGCTTTACTTGACCATTAAGTAAAGATCTATCCATACTTTAGGTCACGTGTTTAAATGGGAGAGAAAGTGAATCATGCACTGAAAAGAAAAGGGAAAAAAAAAACTCTCATTCTAAGTGTTTAAAATATAAACACACTTCAAACATTAACGAGAAGAGGAGATGTTTTAAAGTACCATTACAAGTAGGAATAGCTGCTGCGGTGCCATTAATCACAAAATGACAACGCCGCCATGTCTCGTTTGGTTTTGACTGCGTGTGTCTGACGGATTAAAGGAGAAGCAAAAATAAAAAATAAAAAATTCTGATCTCGATGCAGAAGATTTCACACTATCGGTTGAATGAAAGAGCAGCGAGCAAATCTACCCAACCGGGGCAGGTTCAGAATTACCATTTCAGACTTAATGCCACTTAATAACATAACAATCTCTTAGGTGGCATTGTTTTCATTTTTGAAAGATAAGCAGAGGGCACAGATATGGTGGCTCCCTGCCCTGCACAGGGATAGGTGGAGGGTGGAATGCCACACACTTGGCCTGACTCCAAAGCTCTCTTTCTTTCTCTGTCTCTCTGGAATGCAGACCATGTGCTTGTCATTTTTAAGTGGTTGGTGCACTGATATGATCTATGTTCCCGATAGAATTTTAGTCATGTTTATTAGATTTAAACAATTTACAACCATCAAGGACGAATAAGCATGTCTAGTCATACGTCGATCGCTCTGTAAACCACCACTAAACGGATGTGATTTGGGTGTTGATTAATTCTCAGCACATCAGTAACCCTGATATTGTAGTGTGTAGCTTGTAGATGTTTTGTTAGAGGCATCACACTTCTCTTTTTTTCCGCCATACTACTCAATTTGTGTTTAATCGGTGTGGGGTTTTGATCACAGCACTGTTACCTTGCTGGATGTTTACCCTCATATTAACACTTTTATGATTACTAAATAAAATAATGCCAATATGACATCAGACGTCAGTGTGAAAAGATACACCGATAAGGATATACGCCCTAAAACTGGATGTCCCAACGTTCCTTAAATACCAGAAAGATTTTCCATTAGAATTAAAAATTTTAGCGTCAATTACAATTAAGGATAATCATTTCTGGTAACATTTAAGGCGTGGAACATAAATTACTTCCTTTTATCACAAATGTTATGATGGCCGTAAACAGTCCCTTGTTCTTCACATTTTTTTTTAAAACAGAAGACCACAATATCACGTTATTTTGTCACGTAACAGAAGAATCACGCTGCTATTCTGAAGGATCTTGGAAAAGGTTACTAGCTGTTACCAAAAGTCTGTTTATTATTCATGTTGGATGATATGAAGCATCTGGCATATAAGTTCTCATACTGTACAAGTGCATTAATCATAAACCTGTGATCTGAATTACAGCCTGAATTACTGTCAGAGCTTTTCTAGAAAATGAATCCATACTTTCTAACCAATCAGAATCAAAATTTCTCTTAGCACCATGTGCCTTTATATGAAACCAGTGCATTATATGATTTAATAAAATATGTCAAAATATGGGGGGGGGGGGGGGGGGGGGGGGGGTGGGGGGGCACAGTGGCTTAGTGGTTTGCCTCACACCTCCAGGGTTGGGGGTTCGATTCCCGACTCCGCCTTGTGTGTGTGGAGTTTGCATGATCTCCTCTTGCCTCGGGGGGTTTCTCCGGGTACTCCGGTTTCCTCCACCTGTCCAAAAGACATGCATGGTAGGTTGATTGGCATCTCTGGAAAATTGTCCGTAGTGTGTGTGAGTGAATGAGAGTGTGTGTGTGTGCCCTGCGATGGGTTGGCACTCTGTCCAGGGTGTATCCTGCCTCGATGCCCGATGACGCCTGAGCATGAGATAGGCACAGGCTCCCCGTGACCCGAGAAGTTCGGATAAGCGGTAGAAAATGAATGAATGAATGAATGAATGAATGAATGAATGAATGTCAATATATATTCTTAAGGCAATATTTTTTCCTAAAAAAAAAAAAACACAACAACTAAAAAGCAGCTTTTAAAGAACTCGCATGAAATCAGTTTTGTGTTCGAAAATGTTTTTTTTTTGTTTAAAAAAATTATTTTTGTGTAAAAAAAGTACAATCCTTGCTTACATTTGCTTACATTTTTAAAAATCTTGACTCTTGGGTATATGTGAAGTTTATTGCCCTGAATTTCAGTATCTTCAGGTGAAGTCCCACATAGACAAACAGGTTACTCTTAGGGAAAACAAAAAAAAAAAAAACTCACCTAACATCTTTTCACACCTGTTTGCAATCCAGACTCCACTCTCACGCTAACGCAGCTACAAAAACAACAAAAGCAGTGAGATAAAGTTGATGAAACGATAAACAATCCCGACAATCGTAAAGTTCATATGTCTATGATAATATCTTTTTAAAGTGTTAAACGAAATGCTCAACAGTTATGCATGTTATCTTCTGGGCCTTAAAGTTTCAGGCCAAAACATAATGCCTTAAGGAAAGATCATTTATAATGATGAAATATCATAAGATTTTGTTTAAGGGGTTATGTAGGTAGGTATTGATTAGGAGTAGATAGGAAAGACTTCACTACTCTGGTCGTTATTATCGCTAATTATCGCTAATGAGACAGAAGTCATTGAAAACTCAGACATTTTTAGTTTCATTTTGGTTATGAACAATGTTATCAACACTTTGTGAAACAAAACAAAAAACACATTCACGACTGGCATTTTGATCCGATGATATACAGAGTCCAAACACTTAGTCCTGCTTTATGTCTGAGGTAATCATTTACAAATAATAAGAAGTATTTTAACCCACATGGTGTTTTATTTCTGTTATAGACCGCCAATGTTGTAGAGCATCCATGAAACAAGCACAAGTACCTCTAAGTACTTAAATGGTCCTGGAGAAACGTCTTATTTTACTATGTTCTGCGTCAGCTATATATGGCTGAAATGACAATTAAAGCTTCTCGACTTGACTTATAATACAAATACTGATATACTTATAATACAGACAAAATCGATCAAACCGAAAAGAAAGTAAAAAAAAAAACACAATTACTCTCTTCTTTAACTTTAACTGTACTGACTGCTCAATCAATCACTCAAACAACTTTTATTTATAGAGCACCTTACAACAAGCAAAAGGAACACGATGTGCTTTCTATTAAAACAACAATAGACAATAAAATTTAAGAACACAATGAACATAAAATCGCAGGTGAATCAGAGGGTGCGCGTTAAAAGCTTGTATGAATAAATGAGTTTTCAACTGCGATTTAAAAACACTCAGCACAGTGATGCACCATACTGTAAGTGTGCTGAAAGTGCGTTCCACAGTTTTGGTCCCTGGATGGCAAATGACCGGCCTCCAAACTTTTTATATCTATATTTGAGAGTGACCAGAGAGGTATGTCCGGAGGAGCGGAGAGATCTGGCTGGTTGGTAGACCTTTATTAATTCGGCGAGGTAGGCCGGGGCCAGACCATTTATGGCCTTGAACACAAACAGCAGGACCTTATACTCCACCCTAAACCGCACAGGAAGCCAGTGAAGCGAGAGGAGGACAGGAGTGATGTGTGAGCGTTTGGAGGTGTCGGAGAGAAGACCCGCTGCCGCGTTTTGTACTATTTGGAGCTGATTGAGAAGAGATTGATTAAGTTCAGTGTAGAGAGCATTACAGTAGACAATCCTCGAGCTGATGAAGGCATGTATAGCTTTTTCAAGGTTAGCTTGGGACAAGAATGATTTGACCTTGCTGAGTAGTCTTAGCTGTTAAAAGCTCGCCTTCACTACTGCACTGATCTGATTATCGAAGTGCATACTTTTGTCAAAAATAACACCCAGGTTACGCACGGTAGGTGAAATCTGAGGTGTTAGAGGACCAAAACTAAAAGAACTGCTGGGTGAATCCGGGCTAAACAGGATGCACTCAGTCCTTTCATCATTCAGATGAAGGAAGTTCTGGGAAAGCCACTGTTTGATATCCTGAAGGGAATTATGGAGAGGGTCCAATGCAGAATGATTACTCAGAATCACAGGAAGATAGATCTGGAGGTCGTCAGCATAGAAATGAAATTGAACGTTGTGATTGGAGATGAGTTGACCAAGTGGCAGCATATAGAGTGAGAACAGAATAGGACCAAGAATAGATCCTTGAGGCACACCAGATGACAGAGCAGCAACCGAGGAAGAATATAATCATTAAGCGTTACTGAAAAATTCTGTTAGTGAGGTATGATGAGAACCAATTTAGCACTGCACCCTGCAGACCAACAACATGTTGCTGACACCGGAGTACTGACTGCTGACTCGTTCCATCCATATTCTGGACTGTTTATCTTACACAGGGTCGTGAGGAACATGGAGTCTATTCCAAGGTACTTGGGATACAAGGCAGGAAACCCTTTGACCCTCACACCTCTGACTCTCATACACCACGGAGAGTCTAGAGAGGCTACAGAGCATGGTTTTAGACTGAAAAGGAAACCAGAGTAAATCCATGAAGCATAGGGAAACATGCAAATACAGCACACACGGGGCAAAGGCAGGAATCAAACCCCCAACTCTGGAGCTGTGAGGCAGATATGCTAAAGCACAAAACCACAGCACTGTAAGATTGTTCAAGATTAAACTTAGAAACGAAAGTTCAGCTTCAGTTGAACTCCCAAGTATTTAAGACAGTGGATTATTTTAAGTTTCATTTCTTATAAGCTTTATTTCAATATCCTTAACTTGTCACGAGAATTGGAGTTAAAGGAAAGAAATAAGTTCACATCATTTGAAAAAGAAAAAAAAATTAATAATAACTAAAAAAGAAATGGAAATCTGACAGTTATATGATATAAGGACAGAATTTCATTGTTATATTTTATAACATGTTATGTTTTTATAAAATAACAATATAAAGAAGTTATATTTCATTGGACAGAATTTATTATGTAAAAAAAATATCTTGTTACTATCACCTTTATATCAGTGGCGGTGAAATTTACTTCATTGGAGGGACCCGGGAGAGACAGAGAAGACCTCTGGTGTTTCTTATGGAGGACTGAAGTCTATCATCCATTCCAACAAATAAGCATGCTTTTTAGTCCGGGACACTTCATGGCACCGTACAGATCGTTCCAATATCGTCCCTAAGTTCTTTGAGATTGATCTTGGAGAGGGAAGGATGTGTGTTTACTGGAGTTTTGCGTTTAGCCTTAAACAAGATTAAAACTGCCAACTTTAACTGATATGGCATCTCTCAGCCACTTTGGCTCCATCATTAAAGGATTAGCAGAGTCCAAATCGCCGATAGAGAGGCTTGACATCCCGTTTGAATCAAGTGAACTGTTACACAGAGTCATTATCTGAGAGGTGAAACAAGTACCAAGTGAAAACTAACTGTAATCTTTTTAGTTTTTTTTTTGTTGTTTTTTTTTTGCCAGCATCCAGGAGTTTCAGCTTTCGGTGACGTCTCAATAACTCTGAATTCAATGTGTCATTGTCTTTACCAGCATTGCAAAACAAGAAGTGAAGTACTTCTTTGCTCTTCGTTTACATTCTACTGTCTAATCGGTCATCAAAATATTCATGCTAAAGGCTTTTAAAAATTGGCACAGAGTTAAAAAAAATATGTTTAATTTCTTTTCATAATTTAATAATGGATTCAGTTAGCAAACTATTGACCGAAACCTGCAGTGAAGCTACTGCAGTTATATTGAGATCATGTGACTTTTCCACACCACTTAAGTTGTTCAATTAACTTTAATAGCAACAGGTTGCTCCAGATTTACTTCTTTATTTGATTCCATAACACCAAAAAGAAAAGACGAGGGATTTATGCGATCACAATTTCTTTTGGATTAAAAATAATTTAGCAAATTAAATGTCATATTATATTATGAATTATAATGAATCATTTTGTCTTTCACTCATAATTATACTTTGAATGTGTTCCTTTTCATGCTCTGTGTGCTGTATATTGACTGGTATAACAGGACCGTCTGCTGTCAAAGTGGTCTGTTCTGTCTGGCAAAAAAAGAGAAAGAAATTACATAGATATGAGACTGTTTATACAGATTTAATATTTTTCCTCCACTTCATTACAGGCGTTTTTGTGTTGATTCAAAGGATATTTTAAAAAAGAAAGAAAGAAAGAAAGAAAGAAAGAAAGAAAGAAAGAAAGAAAGAAAGAAAGAAGCGTGCGAGTGTGTATGTGTGTGTGAGAGAGAGAGAAAGAGAGAGAGAGACAGCCAGAGAGACAGACCGAGAGAGAGAATGAGAGAGAGAGAGAGAGAGAGAGAGAGAGAGAGAGAGGCAGAGAGAGAGAGAGAGAGAGAGAGAGAGAGAGAGAGAGAGAGAGAGAGAGAGGAGAGAGAGAGAGAGAGAGAGCGAGTAGAGAAGAGGAGAGAGAGAGAGAGATAGAGAGAGAGAGAGAGAAGTGAAGAAGACACACCACCTATAGATATCGATAGAGAGAGAGAGAGAGAGAGAGAGAGAGAGAGAGGCAGAGACAGAGAGAGAGAGAGAGAGAGAGAGAGAGAGAGAGACAGAGAGAGACAGAGAGGCAGAGACACAGAGACAGAGAGAGAGAGAGAGAGAGAGAGAGAGAGAGGCAGAGACACAGAGACAGAGAGAGAGAGAGAGAGAGAGAGAGAGAGAGAGAGAGAGAGAGAGAGAGAGAGAGAGAGAGACAGAGACAGAGACAGAGACAACACCGGTATGAAGACATAATCCTATAAACAGTGATATGAGTGTAGGAGCGGGTCAGAGGGCCAAGACCTACAAGCACAACAGTTTATAAATAACCTTCTGGATAAATCAGACATGATGTGAATGTGATCACCTAAAAAGAAAAACATTTGAAAGCGTGTTTTGAGCCACAAATGAACCGAAACAATAAAATCATAAGACTAATATACAATGTCTAAATACCATATGGTTAAAGGATTTAATCTCAGATCATTTGTATGCAAATTCATAGACTGAGAGTGCAGTAATGTGTGGGTATGCAGACAGTCAGGTCCTGAAATCTGATTAACAGCATCGGAAAGAATGAAGCGATGCCTCACCTCAGCAGGACAAAAAGGCATTTGCGTAATGGGGTGTGTTTAGAGGACCAAAATCGGCTGAATCAAAGCCAGGCCTTTGATTATCTTCTCTACAGTTGCAGTATAATTTGTAACATAAGTGAGTGTCTAGAACCAGTTTGGCATTCGTTATTAAGTGACTAATGATAGGTCTGAGTTTGGGGAAGCTTTCCTGAAAAATGCTGGCAGTAATATCAATTTTGAAAAAACACTCCTTACTTTAATTAAACCGTTCTGAACAGTTCGGGTGACTTAGTGGTTAGCACGTTCGCCTCACACCTCCAGGGTTGGGGGTTCGATTCGGTTTGTGTGTGTGTGGAGTTTGCATGTTCTCCCCGTGCCTCGGGGGTTTCCTCCGGGTACTCCGGTTTCCTCCACCGGTCCAAAAGACATGCATGGTAGGTTGATTGGCATCTCTGGAAAATTGTCCGTAGTGTGTGAGTGTGTGAGTGAATGAGTGTGTGTGTGTGTGCCCTGTGATGGGTTGGCACTCCGTCCAGGGTGTATCCTGCCTCGATGCCCGATGACGCCTGAGATAGGCACGGGCACCCCGTGACCCGAGTAGTTCGGATAAGCGGTAGAAAATGAGTGAGTGAACAGTTCGGTGCTTCATTTCTCTTAATCACATCAAATACAATTCCGTCATTAATTCAGTGTTTAATTGTAATTTTCTTGGAATAAGAATAATTTGAACAACAATTGAAATAGTGTGAAATCTTTAAAAAAAAAATGTCTAGCTGGTTTGCTTTCAAACTTGTTTCTCGTTAAAAAAGGATCGTGTTGTTGAACTCAAAGCAGTGTTAACAATGTTTAAAGTTTTCTTTCAAAATGTTCAGTGTGAACGCAATTTGGTGTTTCATTTCTGAATATATAATATACGAATATATAATTCAGTGTTTGATTTAAAATAAAATAAACAAACAAACAAAAAAACAATGCCACATGATCCAACTAATGAGAAAATGCTCGAAATAAAAAAAAAAGAAGCAAAATGTTAATTACTTAAAATAAGGTGATAATTCTGTTTAATGCCTTTAAAAATAAATCTTGCTGAACATTGTTCGGTGTTTCATCTCTGATGAAATAAGTGTATAAACCCTACGTTTTTTTTTTTTGTTGTGTCCCGGTGGTGCTCTCACTTTTACTCTAGAACAGTGTTTCCTTATCGAAGGGACAGTCCCCTTTTTAAATGAAATTATGAAATCCCATAATTGTGTGTGTGTGTGTGTGTGTGTGTGTGTGTGTGTGTGTGTGTGTGTTGGTTAAGTTCATTTGGCATTTGTGATCTATTTACATTATTTTGTGCTTTATTATCACATTTTTCCGGCATGATGCATAATATGCAGGTTTTCTCCTGAAACACATAAACATTTAAATATATAATTGCGCTAAATGCACTACAACTTCCTGCCACTCTTATGACATTTTGGTGGTTGAGGAAAGCATTCACTGGATGATTGGCATGTCAGGAAATACTGTGAGACAAATTCCTTTATATGCTAGACTTCGCCAAAATACATCAGTGCACGCCTCGAAGACAGGTTATGAAAGCTATACTTTATCAAAACATTTTTTTACCTCCCACCTAACAAGTTCTTTGTTTGCCTCATTGCTCGTGTACAATAGCAGGAGAGAGTGCCCAGATGCACTTAGAGTGAACATGAAACCTCCATTTTTCATCTTCTCCCTGCTTTGCTGAGGAATGTAGAAATTCCATGCTTGACCATTGGGTGATGTTAAACACAACAAATTGGCATGCACATGAAGGTAAGCAGAAGTGTGTGTGTGTGCGTGTGTGTGTGTGTGTGTGTGTTTGCCGAGGTGTGAGCGTGCACCCTGGCTGAACCTCTCAGTGAAGAGCATGGACAGGATCCCAGCCATGCTGACCTTTCACCCCATCCCGAGTGACCAATTACATGAGGGCAGAAGCAGATAATGAGGTCTACACACACAGACCACTGAACAACCTATAGTGTCAGTTTTATCATGACTAATACTCGTACATGTCCACTAGCCTGGTCTTGGTACAGGCCTTTCAGCAAGACGGATATGACGAGGAGATTTGACAGAAAACCCAGAGAGGAAAGTTAGGCAGCCATGGTGCTAAATTTGGCTATAAAACAAAAGATTTGTTTCATACTAGGCATCTCCTAGAACGCTAGGTGTGAGAAAAAAAATACACCCCGGATGGCACCAGTCCATGCACATGTACATTCATACACTCTTACACAGTTCAGAATATCCAATCCCCACCACACACACACACAAACACACACACACCAGGACATTTTGGGAAGTCGGAAGAACCCAGAGAAGACACATATAAAACTCCACAAAGGGAAGAATTCCTGCTCAGGATCCCTGCAGCTGTGTGGCACAAAACCTTCCCATGCCTCACCCATGCTAAGTATTATGTTTATTATTTCAACTAATTACAAAAAATCACTCAAACCTACAGCATCAATAACTGAAGTGTATTGTCATTAGAATTTGCCATTATAAAGGTTACACACAATGTTACAGTATGGGAAAACACCTTTGGGTTTATCATTAATTAAGACAGAGATGTGTGCAAAAGTTACAATAATATGCCCTGTCAGTACAGCAAGTGAAGGTTCAGAGCGAATCAAATGATTTCAGAAGAGACTGTGTGTACAATGCATACCCAGTCTCCTGAAAGTATTGGAATGACAATGCCTATTCTTTGGTTTTTGCCATATATATATATATATATATATATATATATATATATATATATATATATATATATATATATATATATATATATATATATAATATTAATATTGCATAATTTCAGCCTTTTATTTACAACTAGATGTATTTAACCACTTAGAATATATTAAGTCACCTTATATTTAAACCCAGCTATGTATCAAGTAATATAAATATGGCATAAATATGAATATGAATAGCATAAAAAAGGTTAATATTGTTAGCAGGTGTTAACAACTCTGAATATCTACTTTTGGGATTTGGATGCGAATGCTGCATTTGTTGGTATAAAAACAAAAAAAAACAAAAAAAGGTAAACCAACATTAAGACCAGAGAACTGTCTATGGTAGAAAAGCAAGCAATGTTGAAGCTGGGATAAGAGTGAATGTACAATTATTTGGTATAGTTAATAAAAGAATCAGAATGTATTTAAAAAAAGAAAAAGAAAGAAACTGGCAAGGAAAACAGGAGAGAAACGTTGTTAGAACTGTGAGGAAAATTCATAAACACCATTGAGTGACATCACCAGCAACCTTCACAGGGAAGAGGTATAAACAATCCACTGCTTGACTTCGGGAGCAGAAATATAAAGGCCATATCATCAGCAGTAAGTATCAGAAAGCCAGAATAGAAAGCACAGAAGATGAACCACAAAAGTTCTGGAGCCAAGATTAATCTCTAGCAAAGTGAAAGGACAAAGTATGGACTTGGGCTTGCATGACTGCTTCTGGAACATTCTCACTAATCTATATTGTTGATGGAAGTCTACAAAAAAGATTCTGCCAGTTTAGAGAGAAATACATCAATTTTTAACATTTATAGCATTCAGTAGACACACTTATCCAGAGCAACTTATCTCATTTGTAAATTGAGCAATTAAGAATTAACGGCCTTTATCAAGATACCCAGCAGGGATATCTTGGTGATCCTGGGATTTGAAATCATAACCTTCCAAAAAGTAAAGCCATCTTAACCACCGAGCCACCACCATACAGCATCCAGTCCTGGGTACTTGGAAGAGCTTCATCATGCAGGAAGACTATGATCCAAAATACACTGTCAACACATTAAAAGACTTCTTCAGGATCAAAATGGAAGTTTTCAGACTGCCCTAAAATCTGAAGTCAATCACCAGACCCAAATGAGTACACATTTCACTACCTGAAACCCCCAAAACAAACAACAACTCAAGAAAGCTGTGGTAAAAAGCCTGGAAAAGCATACAAAGATACAGTCCAGAGCAGGTTTGTTTGTGTCAGCATTACCAATTCACAAGATATTGCACAAGCTAACTCAGAAGTGTGATCAGATATCGTTATGCTAAGGTATGTGGTTCGTAAACAAATCAACAGCACTTGCTCTTGCTCGTTAAATACCTACAAATTTGATGTGACAGCTGCTTGGAATTATGACGTTACTACAAATTTGCTTAACTATTTCTTTGTTGTATACGCATGATCAGCAAATCATAGAGAGGTGTAACCACAAGCAAGGACTATAATTACCATTGTCTCACCTGTTTTTCCATGTATGACACTTAAAGCCTTTAAAAAGAAAGAGACTTCTAAAGGAACAACTCCCTTGAAATCTGCCTCCCCATTTCAGCCTCTCCACCCTTTATGATCTTTCTTTGTTGTAACAGTGTTCAATAAAAGGCTTATTCTTTCCATCAGAATGCTGACATTTTGTTTTGTTATCTCCAACACTTAGCCATCCTAACTCATCAGAATGTATCTGAAGGTGTCCTTTATACAATTACATCAGTCTAAACAAAACAGTGACAGACAATGGACCCGAACATAATAGACACAATGAACCCAAAGCATAAGAATGTATGAGTCTACAACTCCGGTATCATCGGTATTCTCAAGCCGTTCTAACCAATCTGCTATTATACATCTGTAGTTAGAAAACTCAGGACTCCAGCTTTCAGCTTCTGATATCTTTGAAAAACAAAGAGAACAAACACAGCAGGCTTAAATTCTTAAAAGCAGTCAACTCCTTAAACCCCCTGAAACCCGGAGGACCTGTTCATTTCAGACAACTAACTCTCGTTGTAACTACTGATTCATATGCTTTACATTGAGAAAGCGTATAATAGGCTGTGTTTAAGAGTTTAGTATGACAATGACACACAGGTAAAAGCGACACTGTAAAATTGAATAGCTAATACGTAACCTTTGAGAGAATATAGCTAATACAGAGCTAATGCTTGACAATACAGTAGCTGTGTCTCTGAACTACAACTTAAAAGTGTTTACTATAAGCAAATTTTGATAGAACAACAATGTAGGTCAGTTAACCATTACAAAAGAGGAGAAGATCCTTCACTATTAACATGAAATTTGTACACATTTTTCATATGCTATATTTTGAACATCAGGGGTTTTTTTTTCAACTTTAGATTTTTTTAAATTCTACACAATAATTGCTTCCACTTGTGTTTGCAATTTCATTCATTTTCATATTTTACTTTAACAAGCGATTTTGTAGACTTTTTTAAATACATTTTCGACATATGATTGAAACGTAATTTGTTTAATTTTTCATATAATTTCACAGATGATTTGTTTGTTTTTATTTGTTTTTTTAAACGTTTAATCTACTTTTATTTGTGATTTTACTCATTGTTTATTTTTAGCTGTCATTTATTATTTTATATGCACAATTCATTTATATTCATGTCGTTTGTGTTTACTTTCATATTTGATTTTTACACCTTATTGATTCGTTGTCATGCATTTTTTTAAACGATCCATTTATCCGTTCATTTCTTTTTACGTGCGATTTCCTTAACACGTTAAAAATAAATCTGTTTCTTACACAATCCGTGTATTTTCATATGCGATCTTACACGCTATAAGTTTTCACATTTGAGTTACTGTTTTTAATTACACGAGTCATATTTAATTGATCATTTTTACGTGTTTATTTTCACGTGTAGTCGCATATTACCCTCATAATCACATTGGAAGGACCACGTGATGACATGTAGTCAACAAACTCCTTAATCACAATAATTTTTTCGATATTATTTAATATAATTCCATATATAAAGATATGAGAATGTGAAATATCATATAAACTATGACTTATGAGTTTAAGAAGTCAAATTCGACCGTTAGCTCTTTTGTTAGTAATGGAAGTAAATTTAAAATGAGTGTTATCTAAACAACACTACATTGTGGCATAACGCTAGCTTGCTATTACGTTTACATTTTATTAACATGGATTAGAAGCCGAAATATTGGATTGGAAAAAATATAATAGTGTTTATTATCTTTTTGAGAGTTCATCAGTGATGTACTTACACTCATAATCACAACCCTTACTGCCTGTACACGTTACTATGGTAACCCAGAACGGACCCTCCTCCAACCGTCGTGTCCTGACATCTGATTGGGCGTTAAGATTGCGCGCGCAGTGTGGTCGCGAGGCCACCATAACCTCCATTGAGTCTTGAATTCCCTGCATTACGCTAAACTACTTCACAAAGACTCCCATTGTTCGCCCTCCAGTATTCCGTGACTGGGTAACAAATTTAGCACGGCTGATAAGACGATGTTTAAACTGACATAAAAAAAAATAATAATAACTTCTCACAGAAAACCTTCAAAAAAATGAAAGACAGAAAGAAGAACGGATTTCTGACGTCACCAAATACAAAGCCAGACACAGGCAAAGCAAACAAATAAGAGAAATGCAAATGAGAAGATTAGCATACATATAGCTTCATTTCAGAAACAAAGTGTAAATTATATGTGCCACGGGAGGCCTGTGTGTGTTTCACATCATCATCATCATCATCATCATAACCATGTACTGCCTTATGTTCTTGTACTGCCTTATCTGTAACTCAAGAACACAAAGTAGAGGCACTGATAATGTGATTGCACTAGGACACATATACAGATTGAAGTATCTCACTATATTCCACCCAGATAAACAACTGAAACATCTCATCAGACAAGAGAAAACAACAACAAACAAACAAAAAGACAGTGTAGTGGACAGGGAGGGCGTACGTGTCTCAGGACATGTAGTTTAACAATACAGCTGAGAGAAACAAGAGAAAAGAAACTATCAATGCTAAAAGATTAGCAGCTGAAAAAAAGTAAATGCTAATTGATCTCGACTGTGTTATTCTTAGTGGAAGCTACATACGATATTCGATGGTACTTGTAAAAGTTTGTAAGATCCACAGCAAAAACTAGCAAATAAAAAAACTACTAGCTAGTTTCTTATTTGCAGCTAGTGTACTGTATACGGAAGAGATGGGGAATTTTATTTCACATTTTTGTGTGACTTTAAGAGTAAACCATTCTTAATGAACAAAAATGATGTGGCTTAATGAGAAAAGAGAAAACTAATGAGGTGGAAACCTGTTAAGATGGTTAAATCAGTGCGGTACTGATTCTAATGGACTGGTACCGTATCCCTGAGGCTTGTTTGGAATCTGAAAAGAAATTAAATTTTTCAATTTTTCTAGGTAATATCAGATGATTATGTATAAAATTATAATTTAATGACCACAATGTTGCAATGATACGGTTGTAACATTCATTCATTTTCTACCGCTTATCAGAACTTCTCGGGTCAAGGGGAGCCTGTGCCTATCTCAGGCGTCATCGGGCATCAAGGCAGGATACACCCTGGACGGAGTGCCAACCCATCACAGGGCACACACTCTCATTCACTCGCACACTACGGACAATTTTCCAGAGATGCCAATCAACCTACCATGCATGTCTTTGGGCCAGGGGAGGAAACCGGAGTACCCGGAGGAAACCCCCGAGGCACGGGGAGAACATGCAAACTCCACACACACAAGGCGGAGGCGGGAATCGAACCCCCAACCCTGAAGGTGTGAGGCAAACGTGCTAACCACTAAGCCACCGTGCACCCCCGGTTGTAACATGCCACAGGTTATTAAGTCTGTTACTAACATATCACATCCGCCTGGGTCTTTCCGTAAGTGGCATTGCTTTTTGTTCCATGTATTACTCTGTCTTTGGACTACTGAACCTTGTTGTGTCAACCATTTAGAAATCTGTTATGCTAGCTAAACAGCTTAGCACCATACATTACCCCTAAGTAATGGTAACGTGGAGACGTCTGGCCTAGCCTATGTAGGTTTTATTTGCTTACGAGACAAATTGATTAGTTGCACACCTTAACATTTGACTTCTGCTGAAACATCTCTGCAGAACTGTGATTATCTAGACGTTTATTTTGCAAGCGGGCACTTGGGTGCTACTGAGCATGTTGAGTGTCAAATGACTAATCTTTTTAAAGCTATACATTAGTTTGATTTGAAAGGAAGAGTTTGTCAGTACATTTTCAACCACAGGAGATTCTTTAGGACAGAAGGGCTTTGAGATTTACAGCTTCACCATTTTGAGTCAAGCTGCAATTATTAAAAAAAACCCAAAAACCTTCAGGACAGAAGCTCCAGTGCAAAAGTAATGAAGTAAATGTGAGACATCGAACGTGTCTTGAATATATTTCGGGTAAATAAAAAACTTTATTAGGTAATCCTATGTCACAAACTTTTTAACCTTTCAAAGAACTGCATAATTCTGTTGAATTCTGCAAAATTCTATGAATATTTATGAGATTGACCTATGATGACTACTGCTATTTTCTGTTATTTGTCCATTGTGGCCTAAATTAAATGGCCTTCTTTTCCCTTTGTGCCTGAAGTCCCTGAACTATGGCTTGAAGTGAAAGGTTCACGTAAACAGAAGCCTCATAAAGTAAAATGAAGGTCTGTAGCGCCCTCAAATGGTCAAATATTATATTTAGGGATCACATCCCACTTGCATATGATATTTCTACACTAAACAATATGTACTATATTAATATAAGTATACTAATATACTAGTTAATGTTTTTTTAATTAATTGATTCATTGACAATTTTACATGTAAAAAGCTTCATTCGGCAATTAAAAAATTCTATAAAATGATAATTATATGATATAAAAATTGATAGAAATTATACTTATTCATTAATAGGAATAAATGTAATTAATACAAATTAGAGTATCACATCCACCGGCCGCACAATAACGGAAAACTCACAAAGGAACATTTAATTACATCTTTATTTCAGCTCCAGTGTTACAAACTGTAGCAGCATTTTCACAAATCAAACTCGCATGATAGCTTTTTTTCTCCAATGCCTGGTATATTTAGTACTGTAAATGACACTGTGTTCAAAACTCTTCCTGGTATCGTTTTGTGAAGAAAGCAGCACTGTTTATTCATCAGATTCTTCACATTAATGACAAGAAGGGTTTTCACAATGGAATGAGAATCGAGCCAGATGGGAATCATGATGAAAATATAAAAAAAAAACATCTAAAGCAACTGAAGCAAAGTTTTGTGCGTTTATCAAGATATTCCTTCTCAGTCAGCGCGGCAGAACTGAAAAAGCGGATTATGATGGCGCATCTACGCATCTAACGCGAGCATAAGCTGTGGAATAAAAGAGGAATTTAAAGATCCTCAAAAGAAACTATACCTAATGAACTCTAATAATATTAACATACGTCTATTTGTACAGATTTATCTCTGAATCTTTGGGTCTTGGAATACTGTACAAAAGGCATCAGCAAGCCGAAAGATCTGTTAATGATCCAGATTGCACGGTCATAATAAAGGCCAATCCGAATAACATTAGGAAAGATGTTAATCCGTTCAAATAAGAAGAAATAAAAGAACAACAGTGATGTAAATCATTTCAGAGTCATGTATGTGTGAAAACACTGGTGTTACTGGAGAACCGATTTAAAATGAAATATCCTTTACTTTCGGGTAAAGAAGGGGAGCTCGGTCAAATCCAGAAACCCAGAAAGGCACGGCAGATTTCACCTGTTTATTCAGTTGATATTGGCTTTAAAACAGACATTCATGTGGCTTCTGCTTTAATGGAATGGATATGATGGATACGATGGGACGCTCATGGAGTAGACAGTTCGCCAGACATTCACTGAGGATGCAGAAGACGCAGGAAGTCGAATCGTCTGACGATAGTTGACATTGATAGCTGATATTGCTAACATAAGAACTTCAGGGTAAATATAAATAAATAAATAAAATGACCTTTACTCGGATGCTCTCTGGCTGATGAGTGAAATATTTTATCATTCGTTGCTGAGAGGTCACTAATTCCCTGCTGCACTGGTAAAGTCCAAGTCTCTTAGCCCAAAGGTTCTTAAATATATATTTGGCCCCCAGTGACCTCCCTCCCTTTCCCCCGTCTGTTTTCCGCCAAGATAGGTCGCTGGAATTTCCCACCCAAAACCACACTGCTACCAACCGGGGAAAATTCAAACTAAGCCAGCCATTAAATCTGTTCAAAGTGCCGCTCAATTGTGAGTCGTGACACGTTCTATAAGGAAAGCGCTATCTGCCCTCTTCCGCATACATGAGCCCACAGATGCACACGATTGGCTAATGTCACTGTGATCGACAGGGGTGAGCACGTCTAATTTTCCCTGGGGTGATTTCAGAATGTCGATTATTTTCCGGCTGCTTATCGGAGCCGCTTCCTTTCTTCTGAAAATCAGGGAAATGTTCTAATAAATTTTCCATCAAATCATCTTTCCTGCAGTCCTAAAATCTTCCACTTGGTTGAATTCGTTCGGATCGGTGTAAATGTTTGCATGTAAACGTAGCCGGTGTTACGAGAATACACCGTTTCAATACTACACAAGGCGATGGAAAATAAACCCAATAAATGTTTAATTAAAAAACAAACAAACAAACAAAAACAAATAATTAAAAAAATATTAGTGGAATTGAAAGCAAATGTCCATCACTTCTGGACAGACATTTAGGGGGAACGTAAAGCAACAAATAAAGGACCTTCTGTTAAATAGAAAGGTTTATATTGCCAAATGTACACGATAAATCATCTTCACCCACACGAGTGAACAAAAAGATCCCTGTTTTTACCCCATAGTTAAAACGGGATAAAGCTGCATAGATCATAAAACCACGAGATTCTGATTGTCCACAAGGAAATAAAATCATGATGTGATAAAAAAAAATTTCCGTTTCGTTTTGTTTCCGCTACGAGATTTGCCTTAATATATACATCTGAAATGTCGATTTAAGGAAACGTAAAAACAAGAAGCCTACGTTTTGGTGAGCGTCGGACCACCGAGACCGGCATACGCGCGTGCTCTAAAATCAGAGCTAAAAAATCAAAAGACAAAAAGGTGGAACCTCTTTGTCATTATAATAACCCACCAAATATGTTACAGGAGCTTTATATAGTTGTGCGTAATTTCAATGCTATGCACTCGATGCTCGAAGACGAGACGGTTACACTTTGAAATCTCCGAAACGGTTTGCCGAGCTGCCCGTTAACGGCTTTTGTACCTTCTTACGGAGTGTGTGTTCTGCGAACATTCGAGCCTAGTGTTTCTGTACGTTAGGGAAAGTAGACAATTTGAAGCTTCGGATACAGAACAAAATCGCAAGGCCACTTACAGGAGACACATTTACGTGCTTTTCATCTAGCTATAGACCGACATTTTATAATATACTGTATATCTGTAATATTAAAGCCTATCGATGTACCTGTCAGTAGTTCACCGTGTTTAAGCTACAAGATCTCCGCACGTCAGGAGTTTAAACTACGGGATGTCGCCGACTAGATACTGCAGGTGTTAAGGTAGGATACAATTGTATGAAGTAAAGGCAGTGTTTTTGTCAAAGAAAAGCACTTGTGTAAATTCAAAGCTGCTCACTAACAAAAGACCTACAGGACTTCCAACATCCCGAGAAGCTCAAAAAAGTTGGTCTGCTTGTCTGTCGTCGCCGAGGATCGCGTATGAAACGGAATCCAAAGGCTCGCCATGACACCGTCCGCTCGCTAGACGCTGACACAGAGCCTAATAGGTTTAATTAAGATAAAAGATAACGACCCCAAGTGCTGCCGTTACGTGTCAGGAGAAACAATATTGCTCTCCTTTCTTTTAGTCCATGTTTGTGCGTGTTTAGCTGTGACTGCTTATTAGCCTACAAACATTTTTCTGTTTGTAAATGTTATAAAGTCTTCCGATAAATAACGTTTCGGAATTTTACACTAAAGTGTGGTCGAGACAAACGGCGTGAGAGACAGGGGTCTCCTCTGGGATTTGTTGCTGATTTGGTCTACAAGTTCCTTTCCGGGTTCTTCATGTCCGCCTCATCCTGTCCTGTCCCGAGCTGTTCTGTTCATCCCGGGTCAGGAAGTACTTGAAGGACTCGTAGACGGACCATGCGATGGCCGTCGAAGGCATCTGGTAAATGACGCGCGCTTGCACACCTTTAAAGAAGGCGGGAAAGCCTCCCAGGCTGTAGACTGTCCTGAAGGCATTAGCCATGCCCGAAAGGTGGCCGCTGACACGAGCCGAATTTAACACCACGTCCTCCTGCGTGTTCAGCAGCGTCTTGCACACGTCAAGCGGTGTGGTGAGAGCGGCCGACACGGCGCCCGCTGCCGCGCCCGACACCACGTGCGTTCCCGGCCGGTACTGGCGCTGAGGGTTGAGGCGCTCCTGTGTCAGCTCGTACGTGATGAAATGCAGAGCCTGGAAGGGGATGTTCATGGTGAGCTGTGTGCTGTAGCTGCGGTAGAAGGCAGCCATGCCCTCGTTACGGCTTACTGTCAGCACGCAGTCCCACAGGCCTCGGTACGGCGAGTTATACATCTGCATGCGCTGCTTCACCACTAAGGAGAAATCAGGCAGAGAATCAGATGCTGTTACATAGATAAACACGCACAAACACACTTATCCCGCGTTCTAAACCCTGCTTATTATCCCCATGAAGAGGAATAGTTCACACATGCAACGTGAGCACTGTTATTGACTGAAACGGTGCTGTTTCACCTTCGGCAGGGTTCATGACGGCATCGTGGAGCACGGTGGCGACGCTTCCGGCCAGGCCTGCAAGGAAACAAGGAACGAAACCAAACATCACTTCTCCACACGTAAGAAAGAAACAGAGCTGCTCTTCACTCGTACGTACCGTTGGCGATGTGGCTGTTGCCGCCATTTTGAATGGCGTCACTGAGGCTGTGCTTGATGCGCTCGTAGCACGCAAAGTAAAGCGCGTGAGCCGGACCCGCCCCCAATACAGTGATGTTGAGGCCTCTGAAGGGCCGCATGAAGCCCTCGGTCGTCATGATCTGTTTCAGAGCTCCGTACACGCTGCGGTACTGAGCCTTCGGGTCTGGCTGTAAACTCTGCATGCGTGTCTGAGGGGGAAAAACGAAACACGCCGAGCTCTTAGAAACCTTATGAATGATGCAGTGGGAGACGTTTAGAGGATTTGTTTTGTGACAGTACACACTGAGGTCTGGATCGCATGGTTTTACTCAAATAATGAATCAGAGATCAGTTTAAATTCAGATTACTTATTAAGTCTTGCCAGATAAAAAATAAGCCCCATATAAAAATAAGCCCCTTTCTGCCTGTTGCTGTGTTGTAATGGCCAGTTTGTGCTTTTGTATGTATTTAAGAGTGTTCAAGAGTCAGTGGCTGCAGTGCATGTGCGTTCGTGTGTGTGTGTGTGTGTGTGTGTGTGTGTGTGTGTACTCCAGACAACCTGACATCACTGCGAGAATACAGAGAAAATTGTGAGCTGAGAAATAGTGTGGAAACGTCTGTATAGTTCATTACATTTAATTAGAAGATAAATGCCTTAAACAGGATTAAGTGAGAGTCTGAATGTGTTTTTACACTCTGTCACTGTTCAGGATTGGGAGTAAATATAAAGCTCTGGTGCATGAGCTCAGGCTCTGGTGCTGGCTTGTTCTAGGATTATTGTGTAGATCCAGGCAGAGGTGTCCGAGCCAGCAGCTAAAACACTGCAGCTAAACCACTGGCATCACAGCAGCCAGCGGCGGCAGCTTTAAGAGTAAATCCTCTGCTTTTTGTTCAATTCGCACAATTACAGTACACAGTGCAGGACGTGTGACTGGGTGAAGGCCGCGCTGCTGCTCTAATTACAGAGTAAATATTTTCGCTGGATTCGAACTTCTTTGCAGCGAGATTACCGCAATCTGTATTTCCTCTTCCTTCTCATCCACTAAAATCCTTAAGAGTACAGAAGGTGTGTGTGTGTCTGAGTGTGTGTGTACGGTTGTTAGCACTAGTATGTGTGTGTGTGTCTGTCTGAGTGTGTGTGTCAAGCTGTATGCATGTCTGAGTGTGTATGTGTCTTTCTAAGTGTGTGTGGTTGTAGGTGCTGGTATGTGTGTGTGTCTGTATGTGTGCCTGGTTGTAAGTACTAGTATGTGTGTGTCTGTCTATCTGTCAGTATGTCTGAGTGTGTGTGTGCCTGACTGTGTGTCTATATGCCTGTGTGTGTGATTGTAAGTGCTAGTGTGTGTGTCTATCTGTCAGTATGTCCGAGTGTGTGTGTGTGATTAAGTGCTAGTGTGTGTGTCTATATGTCTGAGTGTGTGTGTGATTGTAAGTGCTAGGTGTGTGTGTTTATCTGTCAGTATGTCTGATTGTGTGTGTGGTTGTAAGTGCTAGGTGTGTGTGTGTGTGTTTGTGTGTGTGTGTCTATATGTCTGAGTGTGTATGTAATTGTAAGTGCTAGAGTGTGTGTGACTATCTGTCAGTATGTCTGTGTGTGTGTGTTTCTCTGCCATAACCAGTTGTATATCTTGTCCTTGTGTAAGTGTGTAACAAAGTAACTGAAAGCTGGACCTCACACCTCTGGTCCAGTGAGATAACAGCACACGCCCCGTCACTCCTCCCAGATCTCCAGCTAGCTGATTAGCATGCGCCGCTGCTCAAGGCTAAGATCTGATTACAGGAATCTATAACGTACTCTCATACGTTCATGGGGACGACAGCGGTCAGCATTCAGCATGTCCTAAAGCCCATTAAAACCACCAGGCCGAATCCCTGCGTTCTGTGATACTGTGCCGCTTCTCTGCAGGCTTTAATCCCAGCCAGAAGAGTAAAACTGATGCACAGCAAGCTGATGTTAGGACGTGTTGAATGTTGGATGGATTTGAGAAGAAAAAACTCTACAAAGTCTTCAGAATTTTAACAGCATGACTGAGTGTGTCTCGTCTCTCACTTTTCTACAACTTAATTACTCACTGTGTACAAAGGTTACAGGGGAAACGTGAGGCAGGCGCACAAACACACACACAGAAACACACACACACACAGAAAAACACACACACAAGCATTACCCAATTCCTGATTATTTCCTTCTCGTAAGAAATTCCGATTGCGTCGCTCCGGGCTTTTACTACTGGAGGAAATTGCAGTCATTCGATTACAACACACTGTGTCTGTCCTGGCAAGCGTCAGAGCTCTGATGTACCTGCCAGATTTTATAAGAAAAATGAAATACAATTCTAAATTGAAGAAGTGCTTGTAAACACCACATAAATGAAACTCTGTGCTGTTTTTCTTGTTCCTCTCTTTAAATATCAGAATTTCCTTCTAAATATAACAGAAGGGTTTGGATATTTTATGCTATTTCTATTATCTCTCTCTCTCCCTCTCTCTCTCTCTCTCTCCCTCGCTCAAACAAACATACACAGTTTTTACTGAGAATGCCTGAGACAAGACACACACACACACACATGCACATACACAAAGAAAGACAATATCAGACACACACACACACACACACACACACACACACACAGACAGACAGAGACACACACAGACACAGACACACACATACACAGAGAAACACAGACACACACAGAGACCCAGGCACACACACACACAGAGACCCAGGAACACACGCACACAGAGACCCAGGCACACACACACACAGACCCAGGCACACACACACAGAGAGACCCAGGCACACACACACAGAGAGAACCAGGCACACACACACACAGAGACCCAGGCACACACACACAGAGAGACCCAGGCACACACACACACAGAGAACCAGGCACACACACACAGAGAGAACCAGGCACACACACACAGAGAGACCCAGGCACACACACACAGAGACCCAGGCACACACACGCACACACAGAGACCCAGGCACACACACGCACACACAGAGACCCAGGCACACACACACACGCACACACAGAGACCCAGGCACACACACACACACACAGAGACCCAGGCACACACACACACACAGAGACCCAGGCACACACACACACACAGAGACCCAGGCACACACACACACACAGAGACCCAGGCACACACACACACACACACAGAGACCCAGGCACACACACACACACACAGAGACCCAGGCACACACACACAGAGACCCAGGCACACACACGCACACACAGAGACCCAGGCACACACACGCACACACAGAGACCCAGGCACACACACAGACACACACAGAGACCCAGGCAGACACACAGACCCCCAGGCAGACACACAGACCCAGACACACACAGAGACCCAGGCACACACACACACACAGAGACCCAGGCAGACACACACACAGAGGCCCAGGCACACACACACACAGAGACCCAGGCACACACACACACACACACACACACACACACAGAGACACAGGCACACACACACACACACACACACAGAGACCCAGGCACACACACACACACACACAGAGACCCAGGCACACACACACACACACAGAGACCCAGGCACACACACACACACACAGAGACCCAGGCACACACACACACACACAGAGACCCAGGCACACACACACACACACAGAGACCCAGGCACACACACACACACACAGAGACCCAGGCACACACAGACACAGAGACCCAGGCACACACAGACCCAGAGACCCAGGCACACACAGACCCAGAGACCCAGGCACACACAGACCCAGAGACCCAGGCACACACACACACAGAGACCCAGGCACACACACACACAGAGACCCAGGCGCACACACACACACACACAGAGACCCAGGCGCACACACACACACACACAGACCCAGGCACACACACACACACAGACCCAGGCACACACACACACACAGACCCAGGCACACACACACACACAGACCCAGGCACACACACACACACAGAGACACAGGCACACACACACACACACAGAGACCCAGGCACACACACACACACACAGAGACCCAGGCACACACACACACACACAGAGACCCAGGCACACACACACACACACAGAGACCCAGGCACACACAGACACAGAGACCCAGGCACACACAGACACAGAGACCCAGGCACACACAGACCCAGAGACCCAGGCACACACAGACCCAGAGACCCAGGCACACACACACACAGAGACCCAGGCACACACACACACAGAGACCCAGGCACACACACACACAGAGACCCAGGCACACACACACACAGAGACCCAGGCACACACACACACACACACACACAGACCCAGGCACACACACACACACACACACACAGACCCAGGCACACACACACACACACACACACACAGACCCAGGCACACACACACACACTGACCCAGGCACACACACACACACAGACCCAGGCACACACACACACACAGACCCAGGCACACACACACACACACAGACCCAGGCACACACACACACACACAGACCCAGGCACACACACACACACACAGACCCAGGCACACACACACACAGAGACCCAGGCACACACAGACACAGAGACCCAGGCACACACAGACACAGAGACCCAGGCACACACAGACACAGAGACCCAGGCACACACAGACACAGAGACCCAGGCACACACAGACACAGAGACCCAGGCACACACAGACACAGAGACCCAGGCACACACAGACACAGAGACCCAGGCACACACAGACACAGAGACCCAGGCACACACAGACACAGAGACCCAGGCACACACAGACACAGAGACCCAGGCACACACAGACACAGAGACCCAGGCACACACAGACACAGAGACCCAGGCACACACAGACACAGAGACCCAGGCACACACAGACACAGAGACCCAGGCACACACAGACACAGAGACCCAGGCACACACACACACACAGACCCAGGCACACACACACACACAGACCCAGGCACACACACACACACAGACCCAGGCACACACACACACACAGACCCAGGCACACACACACACACAGACCCAGGCACACACACACACACAGACCCAGGCACACACACACACACAGACCCAGGCACACACACACACACAGACCCAGGCACACACACACACACAGACCCAGGCACACACACACACACAGACCCAGGCACACACACACACACAGACCCAGGCACACACACACACACAGACCCAGGCACACACACACACACAGACCCAGGCACACACACACACACAGACCCAGGCACACACACACACACAGACCCAGGCACACACACACACACAGACCCAGGCACACACACACACACAGACCCAGGCACACACAGACACAGAGACCCAGGCACACACAGACACAGAGACCCAGGCACACACAGACACAGAGACCCAGGCACACACAGACACAGAGACCCAGGCACACACAGACACAGAGACCCAGGCACACACAGACACAGAGACCCAGGCACACACAGACACAGAGACCCAGGCACACACAGACACAGAGACCCAGGCACACACAGACACAGAGACCCAGGCACACACAGACACAGAGACCCAGGCACACACACACACAGAGACCCAGGCACACACAGACACAGAGACCCAGGCACACACACACACAGAGACCCAGGCACACACAGACACACACAGACACAGACACACACAGACACACACACACACAGACACACACACACACAGACACACACAGACACAGACAGACACAGACACACACAGACACAGACACACACAGACACAGACACACACAGACACAGACACACACAGACACATTCTTTAGGTCCATCTTTTTTTGTGGCTAATATCTCGATATAAAGATTCCTGCTAGACATCTGCACCTATGTAAAATGAACAGAGCTTTAAACACATATACATCTGAGAGACTGAGCGCTCCTTGAAAAGACTTACTTTATTTGTGTATTCATTCTAACAAATTTCTAGCAAGAGTTAAGGCTAATCGCAAAGCAGCTTACATTCTAGTATGAGGGACAAAATTTTTTTTTTAATTTTTTCACAGCTGCTTTCTAGATTAAGACAAGGGGCTGGTGTACGAGCAGGGGCAACAAGAGATGCCTCAGGATAGGTTTAACCTACTGATACTACCATACAGACAAAAAATACGGTGAATGGTTTAACATACATCATAGTTAACAATAAAAAGCAGGGAATATAAAGTGATAAGTACGACATATGAACACCTCCGTAGCCAATTGTTATACACGTAAACCTTATACCTGTGACTTTTTTTATGGATGAAATAATACTGCCTTCCTTTATAAGTAGCTTTTTTTTTCTCGGTTATTGCCGTACGGTTTGTATACGATGTATGAAGTAAATTTATTTCTTGGGTTGATTTACACAAACACACACAACAAAATCACAGCCCGCTTCCTTCCGGACGAAGTCCGCAGCTGCCCGGTTTGTCTGCCAACTATCTGGGCTATGTGTTGTCCAGACACGTACTATGTTTTGGTCAAACCATGCTGCGAGTGCATACTGGCAGTGTCGAAGGAAACACTGACAATAGGCAACAAGAGCAGCGCTGAACAGCCCTCGAGCTTTATCGAACAATACGTCATATCGTTTCCAGCCTGTGCATTTTAACACCACTGGTGGCTGTGTGACGGATTTGGTTCCAGCAGCGGCTTTTGTTCACAGACTTCTCCTTTGTTTAATCAAAAGACTTACAGGACTAACATTTCCCTAGTCCAAAATATCGTTCGCTGAGTTCGGTACAGATATGAATGACCTGTTGTTTTAACGGCCTGAACTAAGCAGGACTAAAGATTAGTGCTGCTTTGGTGAAAAATGTACTTAATAAATTTGATATCAAAAAATAAAAAAGTGAACAGATACAGAGCACTGCTTAGATACTGTATGATGCCAATACTGATCCAAAACACTGGATTACTTTTCCCTTTTTCAGTTAACACTAACTGATGCCTGTTATTTTAATCGGCATGGTACGACATCTGTTACGGGGCACATGAGATTTTGTTTAAACAAAACAAAAGCTTTCGTTTAGTGTGTACCTACTGTATGTTTAACTTGTTGAACCCTAGGCCTATTTTTGAGCCTCTTGCTTGAAAATGACATGCTCGATTTCAAATGAGTACATCTCAAAAACTACCGGGTGCATTTGAATAATTCTGGTACTTAGAATAATAATACGGTAGTGTGAAAAAGTGTTGGCCCCCTTCCTGATTTTTTTTTTTTGCACGTGTGTCACACTTTAAAGTTACAGATAATCAAACAAATTTAAATATTAGTCAAAGCTAACACAAGTAAGCGCAACATGCAGTTTTTAAATGAAGGTTTTCATTATTAAGTGAAAACAAAATCCAAACCCACATGGCCCTGTATAAAAAAATTCTGTTTTTTTGGTCACAGAGTGCTCATCTTTATACTGTTGGAATCTGGTTTTGTTTGTAAAATGTAATGGCTGATTGCTCGTGTCAGTTTCGTTTGGAGTTAAGCTTAATGAGAGTTGTGATGATGTATTACACTACAATGCTATACATGTACCTGCTGCATGACACACAGTGACCAAGGTGCAAGCTAACGGTTTAACAGCAGTTGAATTGATACACATATATTTGTGACAGATCTTCTGAATTAGAAATATGCCGGTATGTGGAAAGGCTGAATTTCTGAATTGTTAAGTTTGTTATAAAAGAGTAATTAAGGGGTTTTTTTAATACTCCTCATTCTATACACATATTGTGCATATTTATACATATGTTTATATGTATAATATGCTTGTACACCTATATGTATGTATGTATATATATATATATATATATATATATATATATATATATATATATATATATATATACATACATACATACATATATATTACATGCTGTACATATGTTTACACACACACACACACACACACACATTATATATATATATATATATAAAGCTGGTCAGCAATTACAGCAAATGCTTGATTGCTGTAATAGGCAATAAAGGCTTTTCTATTGACTATGGAGAAGGGTATGAATCATTTTGGACATTCCACATTTTGTTCCAATGTAAATAAACGATGAGTAATAATTTTTTCCACAATGATGCCTCTTGTACATCGTCTTATTATCTTCGTGGAGACGCCTGTGTCATTTCTAATCAAGAAAAAACTTGCTGGTTGAATTGAAAAAGTAACTTTAAGTCAGAATTTGGGCTTGACTGTGTGTGTCTGTGTGTATATATATATATATAATGTGTATGTATATGCAATGACAATAAAGTTGCATCTATCTGTCTAATGCATCAAGCAACTGTTTGTTAGCCAAGAAAGTCATCAACTCTGAAGACGACTCCTACTAAAAAAAATAAATAAAAAGAAATTATCGTCTAGGATCAGTATCGACGATACTCAATGCTCCTATATCGGTGTTGTATTTAGGATGAAATTGGAGCCTGTCAGCCAGCCTTATGCAGGACTTATGGCTCTGTACTAATAAACTCTGTTCAGTTTGAATGTCACGTTATATATTATTAGGTTTTAGCACCACATTCTTCACCATGACTGTTTCTGCAGTTACAGTAACCAGTTAACAAGCTTTAGCTTCAACTACTTAAACCACAAAGCCTATTTTAGGGTCTCCAGTGACACATTATGCTGCTATAATGACAGGTTATAAGTGTTGGATTACTAAGACGTGTATAACATGAGAGACACTCGACGGTTTGTTTGTTTTCAGCTTCCTCAGACTTCTGTTCATTACTACTATGGATGGAAAAAAACTGAAAACCGGCATATTTTACTGGAAACACTGGGAAAAACCGGCATATTGTACTGGAAACACTGGGAAAAACCGTCATATTGTACTGGAAACACTGGGAAAAACCGGCATATTGTACTGGAAACACTGGGAAAAACCGGCATATTGTACTGGAAACACTGGGAAAACCGGAAACCACCTAACACGACCCTTCACTTTGGGTCGGTTTGTAATGTATTAAATATAAACTTATATTGTAGTCTAATAGCACTTTTGTAGCACTAAAGCTTTTTTTTTTTTACTTTGGGTTTTTCTGTCGTGGTTCTGTTGTCTTTTTAATTATTTTTTTTCTTTATTTCTTGACTATTATGACCTGTATTCATGAGACGCTATTGAACTGACAACTTTTTATGCTTTCCTATTATTCTGTAAAGAAAAGAAACACAACAACTGGCCAGTTCGAACCGGTGCTAACTTAGTTAGCTTCCCTGAGGTAACCCAACTGTCACGGAACGGCAGCGCGTGGCGTACACGGTGTCCTGAGGACAGCTAGCCGCGTTAGCAACAAGCTTGAACCGCCTCCGTGAGCCGTATCCTAAACCGACACGTCCTGAAATCGGAGTGCACTAGAAAGGGCGGTATAGGGGGATTCCATCACTTGTAGGTTTAAGGCTGGGTGCATAGTTAACGAGTCGATTTGGATTCAGGAATAAAGTTAGTGTTGCCGTGTGCACGTGAGTGTGAAGCGTAAAAAGCTACCTTAACGGAGTCCACCGGATACATGACCGTGTGCTCGAGCACTCCTGCTACCGCGCCGGCTGTCATGTGCGTGCTGAAGGACGCGTGCAGAGGTAAACTCTCATAAGTGTCGTCCTCTGAGCCCACGCCGTCGCCTTCGGCTTCACCGCCTTGCAGCGCAGACATCTCCAAACTCGCCACCACCGGCTCGGTGCGCAGCTCCATGCAGAGACTCTCCGCTCGGCTCCACGCGCTGTAAACAACACACGCACGACAGCGTCTGACTGCCTGGCGGACGCTACCGCCGCGTGCGTCCGGTGTTACAGAACAGGCGTGACGTCATTTCGCACGGCGACGTCGTCGCGCTGAGCTGAGAGAATGAAAACACGTGG
Source organism: Tachysurus fulvidraco (assembly GCF_022655615.1). Classification (NCBI taxonomy): domain Eukaryota; kingdom Metazoa; phylum Chordata; class Actinopteri; order Siluriformes; family Bagridae; genus Tachysurus; species Tachysurus fulvidraco. The sequence goes on along the minus strand of NC_062531.1, from coordinate 22,733,896 downwards.
GTTGTAACGTAAGAGTGCTACACCGAGTTCAGCGCAGACAATGAACCGGTTTGGGTTTTTTGTTTGTTTGTTTGGGGTTTTTTTTAGTTTTTTCTTTCTTTCTTTTTTTGTTATTCTCTTTGCAGTGAAACGAAAGTGCTCGAATCTGTCGCGAGATTTATTTACGTATAACTCATATTCATGTGATCAAGGAGCCAGGCTTTAGGTTTACGGGATGTATGAACTGTATAAACTCTTAAACTATATGTATATGTTGTGTTTTTAATATATGATTAGTGTCTCTCTCTCTCTCTCTCTCTCTCTCTCTCACACACACACACACACACACACACACACACCCTTGGAGTAGGGAATTTATCCTGGTCAAGCTCGTGGTGGATCCAGAGCATATCCTGGTAACAGTGGGTATGAGGCAGAGATATACCGTGGACTGTGAGCAACACACTCATTTACATTTACAGCTTTTGGCAGAGAAATTGAGGGTTAAGGGCCTTGCTCAGGGGCCCAGCAGTGGCAACTTGGTGGACATGGGATCAAACTCACAACCTTCCGATTGGAAGCTCAACACCTTAACCACTAGGGTATGACATGCTAGTTAACTAACTACACACAGAGACAAACAGACACATACACAGAGGGACAGAATTATATCAAAATTATAATTAAAAATTATAATTGATTGTAAGGACATTTCTCTGAGCTATTATTCTTAATGACTTTCTTTAATTGTGTTTTTTTTACTGGTGTTAATTGTATGACTACCTTAACACCTTCTCTTTTTTTTTTACCCCAGGACAGTGAATGGTTTGCACCCTCACCTTTTTATAATGTAAATTATATTTAAAATTTTATAAGAATTTTACTCTACTTTCATTTTGTGTAACTGATTTAAAATGAACTTTTGTTCAAAACCTTGCTACGTGTTCAAGAGAGCTGCTACATCAATTTTGAAATCTTTATGCGAGAAACAAAGCTGAATTCAAATATTATCTTTTACTAACCACATTTAAAAGATTTTTTTAACTGTGTTTGGTTTATATGATTGTTATTTTATGGCCTAATAGCAGATTTCTGGAAAATCATTTTTGTTCTGTTTTCTGAATGTTATTCGGTTGTACTTCCTTTGCCGACGTACACAGGAAAATAAATAATATCCCCACCACAGACCAGGCCTTTTTTTTTGAATGGTAGTTCTGCCTACTTAACTGTCATGTGGATGATAATGATCGAACCCACATGACCTCCACCTCCACAGAAGGTCTGACGCGTGTTGGGTGTGTCGGGTGTAGCAGCGGGTCTGTTTGAGGGTGGATCTGTAGATTAGAGGGGCTGTGCTCTTCTTATCAGGCTGCCTGAAACCATTGGGAGCAGCTTGTACCCCTTTCTATATTGTTCTACAGGCTCATCCATCAGGTTTCATGTTCATCATGTTACTCGAATTTATCTGTAAATATGAACCCGTAGTCCCTCTCCGGCTGTGTATGGCCACGGTTTTACTGTTATATACTGTACAACTCGTTCAACACAAACCTTATAAGCTTCTGATCTCAGAATGAACTTAAGATACTTATTTAATGTAGTATACTGTCTGGATTAAAATATGCTTTAGTTACAGCCTGTTAGACGATCATTTCAGACGTGGACAACATTTGTCCCAAAGCGTTAGCATACTTCACATGAGCGGGTCACATGATTTAGCTTAGCGAGACTAAACAATGCAGTGCTTTAACATTTCTGAAGTGGCGACAGAAATCCCATGGCACAACGGCAGAATGAGTACCGTCATCACCTCACAGCTTCAGGGTTCCTGTTTCAATCCTCCACACTGTTCAGTATGTGGAGTTTCACATGTCCTCCATGTTACCATGTGGGTTTTCTCCAGGTTCTCTGGTTTCGTCCCAAAAAACACGAGTTTGCACGGTGATGAACTGGCATCCTGTCCAGGAGTGTACTGTAGATAGAGAAGAGACTCTGGATCCACCATGACTGGATCTTGACCAGGATAAACAGCTTACTGATTATGAACAAACGAACGATAAATGGCCGACCTCCTAAATATATACGTTTCCAAATCAATCGCCTTTTCTGACATTTTCAATCAGTATAAACAATGAATGATTTTCTGGACGCAAGTCTGATATAAAATAAGTCAAGACTGTCGGGTTTCGGTGTGAGACGTGTGTTGTTCCCTGTGTTGGATAAACTTCCACAAAATTTTAGTGGTTGAAATTTTGGACACGTTAGAACAAGCGCATGGGGTTTCTCAGGCAACATAATTGATCTGAAACCTGAAATCCGAGTATCATTTCCCCGTGCAGCCTTTTGGATATGCGACAAGATTATTTTCATTTTTAGAAAGTCGACTATTGGATATCTTGGATATGTTCTTGGACCATGAAACTTAGATAAGTTCAAGAACTCATGCACTGAAACATTTTTTTCCTCACATGACAATTAAACGGCATGCTAATTGAGTTCAAGTTTCATATATTTTAACTAGAAAACATTTAATGTGTGTAAGCTCTTTTTGCGAGACAAACGTGAAAGTGGAGCCCAGCATTCACTTACTGTAGCACCAGCTAAACCACAGCTGAACACCATCCACATAATCCTCTCTGAATGAATAAATCCTTTCTCAGTCATGGTGAGGTCTCAGAAAACAACTCCACTATACATATGCAAAGCTTTTTAGCTTTAAGTGAAAACCTTTTAGGTATGCAATTTAGGTGGAGATGATCTACAAGCAGGTGATAGGTGTAACGAGGTTATATGTTCAAAAGAACCTTAATATCTTTTCACCACATTTGCATTCTTATCCCACACTTTTCTACTAGGTTTAATCTTAAGAACCTAAAGCATCGGTTTAAGTGCTTAGGCTATGATCAAGTCATTTAGAAGTCTCTAAGTTTTTTTAGTCATTTTATCAATGTTCATTTTGTAATATTTAATTATTTAATGTACACTACTGGATGTCCATTGCTAGTATTTATTAGGATATTAGAGGCATTTCGTGGACCTGTATTCATAAAACATCTATGTACCACAGCAGAATCCTGGCTTCTGATTGGTCAGAAGTATGAATCCATAAGTTTTTAATAAATGAAAAATTCAGTCGATGGACAATGAAGTGGAATAAAAGTCTTTGGGACATGCTGTTATTGGAAAATATTCAACTTCATGGTGGTAAGTGTGTGGTCATGCCATGTTGTTGTTTATAAATTCAAATGTTTTATTTTTAATATGTAGATCTATCTTTCTTAAATTTGTATTATTATCGTTAGTAGCGGTAGTAGAAGCAGTAGAAGTAGTCTGTTATGTAGGATTCTGGCTGCCCCGGTTTTAAGGACGACGGCAGTAGCACACACTGGGCGTATTGTGTTCTGTCCTGTGAACGAGCTCAATGCTGACTCACGCTTTGTTGTCTCAGAGTGCGCTCGTATCTCTGTTTGGTGAGCTTGGCTGAAATGAACGACCCCACTGTAACAAGTCTATTCGATCCAAACAAGCGACCAGTTCTGGGTTGTGTAAGACTGAACTAGAATAACAGCAAAGCTTTTACATTTCATTTATGCATTTACATTCGTTCACGTTTGGCAGACGCCCCTTATTCGGAATTCTGCAAGACTTTTGTAGCTTTCTAGTCTTTATCAAAAAACATCATGTCCTCGTGCTAATACAAATAGGTCAGGTGCTAAAAATACCGTGGAAACTAAAATCCTATTTGAGAAGAGTTAATACAAAGAGCTGGTTGGTATAGCAACAAAAAAGCCTACATAGCATTGGGTTGTAAAGACATGGGAATATTTCTCTGGATGTCATATATACTGTATATAAAGCAGGCTTGGCCCTTATATGGAGAAATAAATGACAGGAAATTATTCACGAAAATGATTTTCAAGTTAAAAAAATAGGCGATTAAAAAAATTCAGTTTAACTTAAGCATAAAAATCAACACTTTTCGTGTATATACACTGAACAGCCATGATGTTAAAACCAGACACAGGCAAACAGAGTAACACTTTTTATCTCCTTACTATGACACAGTTGTAAGGGGTTGGTTATAATTTAGGATCAAGTGAACAGTCACTTGAAATACTCAAAGTCGATGTACTGGTAGCAGGAAAAATAAGAGTGTGACAATCTGAACGGGTCAAATTGACCAGCATCAAACGTTGTTAGCTAGATATGGCTGATCGGTGTACACGTAGATTACTGTAGATGTCCTGTACATGTTCTCGATATTTCAATTGAGAACAAATGACACTGACATAATTTTAATGGTTCTCCAGACATTGTTGTTAGTATTACTTCCTGTAGAACGAGAATCGTTCACACTTCACTTAAGGAGTTGGGAGGAAACCAAAGAATCCAGAGGAAACCCACATAAACCAATAACCTGAGCTCAGGATCAAACTAAAAGCCAGTGAGGTGTGAGGTGAAAGCACTGCTCGCTGCACCAACAACTAATTAGTCATTTATTTCTTGACTTGAAGGACGATCGGCTCTGTCCTTTCGGATCGTCTCTCTCCAGCCTGACCTCCAGCAGACAGGAGCCACATTACAAACATGACCTCAGCCAGGCCCCCTGTGGCCAGGACAAATGCACAAAAACACACTCCAACCCACAACCTTTTGGAAAAACACTGTTCCCTTAATGATATCTAGCTCCAGAAATGAGCTGTCTCCGTGCCCTTGTGTTAGAACAGCTTCATCACTCAACATGTAGAAAGCCAAGGTGTGAGAAAGCATCGAAAGATCTTTTCATACCTTAAATTTAGCCACATTTCTAAAAGAAATTTCTGGAGAATTCTGGAAAATATTTTCTAATCCCATTACTAGTAGAATCAAGTGTCCTAGTACTTGAGAACAATTTATTTGTTCATATTTGTCTGTCTTTTTTAATGTTCTGATATCTTCCATAATGTATATAGTTTCATTTAATGATTGAACATCCAATTAGTTAAACATTAGTTCCTTTTTATAATTTATTTCCATTTCTATATGATGTCATTCTGCCAGTAAAAACAAAGCAGCTCGTCATTTGACAGAAGACATGACAAAAAAATGTACTTGTTCCACTTGCAGCTCCATCCGTAAACCGATAAATCTCATTACCTCGTGCACCATAATCGACGATCTGTTTATTAATTGAAACCTTTATTGCCCCGAAGGGAATTTGTTTTGCACTCAAGGAAGCCACATTAACATCCAACAACATTACAAACATAGAAGACACAAAAAAACCATAAACAACACAAACACAACGATGATAGTGACACAATAATCAGTCCAAAATCTAAAAATGAATCAATAGCTAATTAAAAAAAAATTCTTTAAAAATTCTATGTACCTGTATCTAATCTGTTGAGTAACTAAATGCTCCTCGGTACAAATGATGTAATAGCATGTTTAGTTTTTGTTGGTGGCATTCGAAATCTACATCCAGATGGGAGTAAGGAGAACACTAGGAAAAGTAGGTGAGGTGGATCATCCAGTATCCTCAATGCCAGATTGAGGGTAAACTGATCTGTAAGATTGGAGATGCTTTTAACATTAGATCCAGTCATTTTTCTGCCCATTTTAGTCACCGTATCCAGCATATTCCTGTTCTGGACAGAAAGACACCCCCCCCCACACACACACACACCCCAAGCACAGGATGGCGAAAGTCACCACACTCTGAATAAAAGTTAAGTAAAACAATGTCAAAGTCGTTGTGTCTGCATTAAAACTACAGTTTCCTTAAAAAACAGAGCCTTTGCTGTGCTTTTGAGTATCTTGTTAGTGTTTAGAGTTTATAATCGAGTTTATGATCAATTATAGTGCCCAGATACTTATATTCCATCACAGTCTCAATAACAGTCAATTGAATAGTAACAGGTTGCAGTGGATGGTGCTTTTTTCTAAATCCACATGACACCGTGTTGAACTGCAGAGTTCTTCGATGAAACGATTGATTTAACTTTTCTATCCATCTCTTAATCTTTCGGTATCGTCTGTGTCGCGTTATGAGCGATCGAACTGTATTAAAACAAATTCTGCATAATTGGATGCATTTGTTTTATCCTTTATCTTAAAGGTAACAGAAGAGCAATAAAAGACACTGGAAATTCAAGTTTTGGTTTAATTGTCAGAAGGTAACAACGTGTTTGGGAAAATTGTTTTCCACATGCACATTACAGATTTTGGTTTGTGAACAACTCTTAGAAACACGATGGCAGGGATTTTAATCGTTTATGTACATCGTATCGGGATCGATGGCTTCCGAGCGTAGGGTTTCAGTAAAGAAATTTCAGTTTACAAATGAAAGTTTTGAAAAATGAAGTCCATTGTGAGAAAAAAAAAAGATAACGATAGTCTCTGATCACGTGTTTAAATCGTTCTAAATCCTCTACATTCATAACACCCCACACACACACACACACACACACACACACACACACACACACACACACACACACACACACACACACACACACACACACACACACACACACACACACACACACACCTTTAGAAATCCCTGGCATCTGAGTGCAACTCTATACGGGGAGAGGAAATGTGTGTGATCGTTTTCACATGAATATTGCACTGCTTCTTTTCATACTTCTATCGAGACTGAAGAATTTACACCCATCATTGAATTACTATTAAATAACTCATTTATATAAAAAAACAAAAACAAAAAAAAAAAAGATTTACAAGACTGGCGCAAAATACATCATTAGAGAAAGAAAGAAAGAAAGAACATAGCAAAAACACTGAGCTAGTAAAGCTAGAAAAAGCCTGTTCCTTGGGTTCCTGTTAACAGTCCAAGGGGAGAATTAAATAAATAGTAATACAGTGTCATCTACAAAACAGTCCAAACACTATTATTGTGACTAGTACTCTCAATACCTCATTCACACTCGTACACACACTGGTTATTTGTATGTGCTTCTTTCTGAGGGAATGAATTAAAAGGTGAAGAGGATAAGAACATGAGTTTTGATGAGTTTGTGGTTAAAACCCCATTTATCGATTGTATTTCTGGGGCAAGACATAAACATGAATAAAAAAAAATAATACAGGCTCGTGTTTAGATGTTGGACAGAATACCAAACTAGAGATTTTATTATAAATCATAACTGCTGGCCAAAATCTCTGCTGGTTAGTTTAACTATTACTTAAACCGTTAGTCACGACTTTCAATCGCAATTAGCTGATCAAATTTAACCGAGCTCTTCGCTCCTGTTGTCTCATGGACACCTGGGGAATGACAAAATCCATGGATTGGCCATGATGTGCATATAAATGCTGTGACTCCTCTGCAATTTAACTCTGGTCCAGAGTTACATACGGCTGTGGGGCATCTGACATTTATCCTGTCAGAGAGAAAACAAGGCCCCTGTCTCGATTACAAGGATATTTCTTTTTTAAACACTGGCTTTCACTTTCCGCTTAAAAATCATAAAAAAAAGAAAAATACCGGATGTGTTAGTGTTTTCCTACATTTCACCTTCTCCAACACTTGCATGCTCTTTATCTTATTCTTGAAGCCTTTGCTGCAGGTTTTGATACACTACTGACATCTACTGGGCATGCACAAGCTTCATGGTGGAGAAAGGTTTTTCAGGAAAGAAAACAAAAAACAAAGCAAAAACAAATATAAAAAAAAAACAAGAACAAAAAAAAAAAACCAACCACCACTGAAAAAAACAACAACCAGAAAACAAAAAATAACCGGAAAAAAATATCCATGAAATGTGGACAGAGCCTTAGATCATGAGACTATAGCATACACTAAAACCTCATGCTAACTTCACATTCAGCACATTTCACATTAACAATGTTTAAAGGCAGCAGAAGTTTTTCGTTTTCTGAGCTTCCCGGCCGAACTTAATGGGTGACTTCCGTCTTGGAAGGCACTCTGGATCAGTCTCGATGAAGAACGATTGCACTGAAAAGCTATTTCCACTGGGCTTTTGACCATTTAGTCATTTATCGACGTCATCGTAAAACATCTGAGGATCATTATTAAATGTAGGAGCCTGGGAAGAAAAAAAGAGGTCAAAATTCAGGCAGGACCAGCAGTTCTTAAGTCATGTACAGTACAATGATGGAAAACTTCCTTCATGTGAAATTTCCAGGTCTCAGTCTCTGCGACATATTAAAAATAAAAATCAAAGAGTTCAAGTTTCCTCCGAGCTATTTGAATGTTTCATGTCCTATAAAGTGACAAGAAGGTCTGGAGTGTCTAGTCCTTCCTCCAGCCATTGGACGGAAGGTCCGCGGTTCAGCGCAGCTCTGCGGTGGATGCGTCTCAGGCGGAGCAGGTACAGCATGATAGAAAGGAGCACCACCATGAAGCAGGCAAGGAAGAGATAATGATTGTTCATGAAGGTGAAGCCACGGTGCCAGTGCGAGTGAGAACCCTTCAGACTCTCCTGCTGGATGTCCCTGATATTACATAAGAACAAAATAGGGCTTAAATGATATTAACATGATTGTCTTGCACAAAATTAAATGTATTTTGTTTATTGTTATAAATATTTGTATCTGTTGGACCAATTGCTCAGGATGAACGGATCACGTTGATGTTAATGAACCTGTAGTTACTTTCTTATCCGACTTCTCATTTACACCCGGAACCCTAAAGTTTCAGCCTTACCTTAGAGGTAGGAAACGTGTGCGGTATAAAATGGCTCCCAGAGTCCACTGCACCTCTTTTTCGTATACAAGCAGAGCCGTTTTCATGTTGTCGTAGCCCAGAGGGAAGGAGAAACCGGAGTGGAACACCTCGTACACCCATGCTGACTTAAAACACTGGTACCTGTGAAGGGAGGGAGAGGGCGACTTTATCTTTAGCTCTTGTCATGGCTATGTAATTATTATAACCTGTGAATGGAAATGGTGTTGGAACCTACTTCAGCCTGTGCAAGTCTGCATGAGAGGCATAAAGGCCACGGTCAAAGCGTTCTCTCAAAATTTTCCATTGGGTTGCGCAGTAGTCCTGCAAAAGTCCATCAAAGTTTGTTCACAAAAATCCCACAGCATTACTATCAAAACTAAAACACGTCTAAATCCCGAAGAACCGAGTTTCGTTTACGTCGTCTAAGCACAAGGACACAAGTCCAAAATTTATTCTCTGAAGAAAATGACTGCGAGGGGTCTAAGCATACCTTTGCAGCATTGGCATATTTGGTGGAGTTGTAATCTCCTCCCATGCGCAGCACGTCTTCCGTGCAGTAATAAAACTCTGAGAAGCCGTAAAACTGGCTGTTGCGGAAGTTGATTGGCGCCTGGTAGACACCGTTCAGAGAGGAGCTGGTCTCATTGGTGCGGTTGAGGAAAGGTTGCAGGTGCAGGCGGCACTGCTCGAAATCTCCAGTCCCACGCAGGTGTAGCTTCTGACCAGGGGGACCCACCTCGTCCTGGAGGTCCAAGGGCAGGCACGGGTCAAGCACAGGGGAGTCTGGGGACTCACCACGATGCTGATCCAGCAGCCTAAAAAAAAAATTACATTACTAGATGAAACCACAACGCCAATAAAAATTGAGAAAAAAAAAGAAAAAAAAGAATGCTCCTTCCTTCCTCAATTCATTCATGAAGTGAAACAACAAGCTCTGCTTTGTTCAGAAAGAAAAACGCAAAAAGAAATGTTAAAAAAAAAGTGACCCGTGTTGGTTTTACTTGTTTTGGAGGCGAGTGCTCCTGATGAGGTTTTCCTCGTATCTTTGGCGTGCTGCGTTTCCACCAAACCCCAGGAACGTCGAGACGTAAACACGATACACGTGTTCGGTGCGATGAGCGTCGCAGCCGAGGTTAAACTCTGCCAGCAAATTTTTAGCCACCTCTTCCTATCAATACACACGAAACCACAAACACATGCGATCAGACACTCATCGGCTCGACACCTCATACGTAAAGAAAACATCCTTTCAAATTGATACAAGTTAAAACATGCACACTACAAGCCATAAGTGCCAAGCACTGGCATTAATAAGCACACGCTGGGAAACTGCTGTGTTTTCGTGTTAACTATGCGAAACTAGATATCTTTTGAACATTTAGGATAAAGCATTGAAGACAAACTCATCTTGCCCTCCAGCCAGGTGAAATGCATAAAAAGCTGTAAAGGTACATGATTGGAACAACCTTCTCCTAGACGATCAGAGGTTTTAGTCAAACACCGGCCTGTTAGTGAAAAGACAATGTAAAATAAAGCAAATTTGCAGCCAAATCAAAACAAACTGCAAAATGTAGTAAGGCTGATCATTTTCTCTGGAAAATAATTACGCCTTACACACGATCACCACACGGCATACTGATTGTAACCCTAAGCTTCAGCTCTACAGGCCTTCTCACTCCACAGGAAAGGCAAGATTTGATAAACAAGAACCAGAAAGATAAGAGGAAAGCATGTCAATGGCCAGACCAAGCTTTTGGCTTTAAGAATGGAAATTGTTGTAGATAATAACCTGTTTTTGGGAAGCAAAGCTTACAGTTTTGGGCACTTCGTATGCTATCTGAGTGGAGACACCGCCCATGTCCAACACTCCGGCTGTGCGTCTGCGCACCAAAGTCTCCTGCTGGTCTCCGCCAGGAACCTGCACCTCCACAACTTCTTCGTCACCTGAGAAGAAACCGTGAAGAAGACAACGGTTTTTATTTGTCGCCAATACGCTAAAGCACGCTATAGTAAAATTCTTTTCTTTGCATATCCCAGCTTGTTAAAAAGTAACAGAGTGTTAGGGGCCTTGCTCAAGGGTCCGCTGTCAGCTCGGCAGTGCTGGGGCTTGACGGTCTGACCTTCTGATCAGTAACTCAAAGCCTTACTGGCTGAGCCGCCACTGCCCCATGATACAAGTACGAAGTTCATAAGAGAAAGCAAAGTTCAGAAAAGGAAATTATTTCTAAACCAGAATGCCAAGTCAAGCAGCAATTAAATGGGCCAAGTACCAACACCAGTACATTTGGACATCTTAAAAACCTTACACACAACATATTAAAAGCAGATACAATAAAAATGATACCAATGTCCCTTTTAAACGCAACAATTATATAAACTACAAAAGTAATGCTCACTACAACAGCTGGAACCCTTCCCACCGAGACAAGTAACAGGTAACGTTTCCAAAACCACTACTGAATATTTACATTGATCTCAGTGTGGCAACGTTGAACCAATGACTGAGAATCAGCTGCTAATGAGAAGTCAATATGAACTGTAACCCCTTTTTTTTTTTGATAAACCAGAACATAGCAGGAGCATAAAGCTCCTCAGTCAGGTGCATCATGTCAAATTAGAAATGGTGATATGAGCCAATGGAACTAAACCAAAACTAAGGTAATAGTATGCTTTAATTGTAATAAAGCCTGTAGTCACTCAGCTTATCGGTAACACGCTAATACGTTTAGAGGATTGGGAAAGACCGTTCGGGGACATTTACAAAGTTAAAATTATGCTGATAAACTTTTGTCTAAAAATAATCCACGGGAAAAATCCGCAGCTGTAGAAGATGGCCTTGGATGCAGGCAAGAGTTCCCAGCACATTGTGCTAAGATAAGATGTTTTTCACAAACCAGTTACAAGTCCAAGAGTATAAAGCAAAGTGGAGCTTTACATGAGCTTTGCAAGAGATACAAATCTTTTTTTGACTAAAAGGTTTCGTTGTGAATTCAATGTGGGGTTTCAATAGATTGTTGAGACTGGGGGAAAATTCTGTTTTCTGGATGGAAATAAATTCAAGTTCAATGTGTTGGAGAAACAAAGGTTTCTGAAGAATTTTTATTTCCCAATCAAAAAAAATCTCTTTATTTAATAAAAGCTGATTGATCGATTTATAACAGCAAGCAAGTCGGACCCTGCACGGCAGTTAAACAGGACTGGAAGTGTCAGAAGCTCTCAAATCGAGCTATCGAGCGTTCTGCAATTACAGAAAACGACAAACATCAGATTGTCGAGTTTTCAGTGCCGGCCCCTAACAGCTAATGACTATACTCACCATCATCTACATGGTTGAACCTTCCCAGCACAAAGTTAATCCCAATCCATGCATACACACCTACAAACAATGGCACAACAAAAGAGATCAGTGCCCTGAAGACAATAACTGAACATTCAGCTAATTATAACAAGTCGCCTCACCCTCCTGCTTTCCGGAAATAACTTCCACGTGTGAGTCGGAAAAGAGAAAGTTGAAATTCACGGGAATGTCTGTTCGCAAATCTTCCAGTAGAGCCTCCTGTTGACTAAATAAACAATAAATATAAATAACACGATCAGTTCAGGTTCATTATTGTTATTAACAGCAGCTACATAGCAGGTACCTCTCTGGCAGGACCCTCATGCCTGCAGTGCACAGTATGTATAAAGGAGTTTCCTGGTGCTTGGCCTTGGGGATGTGTTCAGCAGCAAAGCTTAACAGAGGGTACATGTAATCACTGGCTTTTCCTGGTGTTGTCGCGTATTCGGAAATACCTGGGGGGAAAAAAAAACACCAGAAAAATATTGGGTCAAGCTGCTGTTACGTTCTTTACTGCTTCCCTTCCTGCCTTTACTCTGAAAGTATATGGCTTATAAAACTCTTTGGTCAGAAGTATGATAAGCTGGTTTCTCGTGTTTGTGTACTTATGGGATATACAACAAGATCAGGAAAATACAATATAATATTATTGTAAAATTATTAAGGTGATGGCCATCGCACTCTTTATGTGCTTGGCAAACATCCTAATCCAGATTTAGTCCTGCTTTACTGTTATAATACCATCTTCTACTCTTCTAGGAAGCCACGAAAGTGTTAGTAAAGTCAGGCAGTGGTGTTAGATGAGGAAGCATGGAGTGCAGCCAGCGTTTCAGTTCATCCCAAAGGTGTTCAGTGGGGTCGAGGTCAGGGCTTTGTGCAGGATATTAAAGTTCTTCCGCTTCAACTTTGACAAATCACTGGTACGCTTGACTGTACTTCCACGAGTAATTTAAAATGATAGCTTTATATTATTGTTTGCTCGTTCTAATATGCTCCCGTTTCTATAGTAACGACTCGTTCCGAGAGATTTCGTGGAGGCTCAACATAAAACAGATTTAAACATTTGCTGTTCTTTAAGAATTTCTGAAGTTAATTTAATGTTTAAGGAAGAAGTCTTCAGTGTCGTCACCGATTCTATATCTGTAATTTTCTCATAAAAGTTCTTGCCAATTTCTCACCTTTTAGAAATAATACAGTATATTGATGATCAAACGATCCTGTTCTTTTTACTTTATCTACACACAGACCTGGTTTGATTTTCATGACCACCAGCTTGCGGTTCTGGTCTCTCATTTGCCGAATGTCCAGCAGGTCGTGAGGGTTTCCGTTGTGTCGAGGCCAAGTGTACACAAACACACGCGAGCCACTGCTCCCACAGTCCACAACCACACCATAGTTCAGATTGGGGTTACTCGTGTCGGTGGCCTCCAAATCCGTCACCCGTGACAAGTGCCTGGATGTGAGGAGGACAGTTTCCAAATGGTACAGAACATAAATAACTCTCAAACACTGTATATGTTTATTAGCCAAACTTCAGCATGCTAAATCAAACCAACCTATGATGGTGATTGTTTTGGGTCCAGATGTTGTGGCCTTTGCCTGTGACCAGCAGCAGGTAGAGAAGACCAGCAAGCACCACCACTGACCCGAGCACAAGCAGCTGCCTGAAGGAGGGGAACAGGAAGCGGGGAAACACGGCAGGAGAAAAACTGAAGTGCCATGATGCTGGAAACAAGCAGGAAATACTGATCCTGCAGATGAAAGGAATACAAGAGAAACTGCTGTCATGGTCACTGCAGATTAAACAATACATACCGATGAGCCTGAATGACGTAGAAGATTTCTTTCATTCAATAAAGAAATGAACACAGTGCATTAATTTTATAGCAAATTAGGCAATAATCAGCATTAAATGTACTCTATAAAGTCAAAAGTATGCGGACACCCGAAAAACACGATAAAGCACACAATTGCGTTGCGTTACAGTTTCCCTTCACTGGAACTATGGGGACTAAACATGTTCAGGCATGACAATACCCCTGTGCTGAACCCTCGTTTACCATCAGTCCCTGACAATATTTTGAACACAAATCCCCACAGCCATGCTTCCCATATCTTATTACAATAGCAATTATTCTCTTACAAAAATAAGTTACCTTCTCAAAGACGACTATTTATTAAACAATTTTAGTTTTATTCCTCTTAAACCATATAAACAATTACAATTTTGTTTAAATTAAAGAACACTGCATAGATTTTATCCATTTTCAGTTATGGTTAATGGTATGGAACATCCGCAAAACAGGTCGGATCCTGTTAGTAGTTACATATAACAGCTGTAAACATTTCCGTAGCAGCCTTTTTCCCCTTTAAGCTTATAAGACAATCATTGTTATGTGACTGAAAAAAAAAACTAAAGAAGGCAATTACTCTGATCATAATAAAGATAGTATAAATCATAGATTCTAGTGCTCTTAGATTATCTAAGAGCTTGAATCGTGGTAACAGATGGTGTCTCATGGACCTACCTTCCCATTGTGTACTGTATCCAATGGCAATAATCAATGCAGGGGCTGTAAATTTCACACCTGTAAGGAGAGTTCCTCTGAACAGGGGTTCTCCTTGTGGACTGCCATCCTTAGCCTGATGACAGAGAAAGGGAGGAAGAGTGAGGGGGAGAGAGAGACAGAGAAAAAAAAGAGAGAGAGAGTCAGACAGAGAAAGACAAAAAGAGAGAAAGACAGACAGACAAACAAACAGACAGACAGAGAGACCGACAGACAGACAGAGACACACACAGAGAGAGAGAGACAGACAGACAGTGAGAGAGTGAGAGAGAGAGAGAGAGAGAGAGACAGACAGACACAGAGACAGACAGACAGTGAGAGAGAGAGACAAAGAGAGAGAGACAGAGAGAGAGAGAGAGAGAGAGAGAGAGAGAGACTCAACTTGAACCTGTAATAAACTCCGGCCACATGTAAAGGGAGACGTGGCAACAAAATGCCGTTCACATGATCATCATGTTCCACACAAAAGACACTTCACCACAACGTTGACATATGAGTTAGGCAACATTTAAATTACACCTTTAATCACGCAAAAAAATCAGCTGTTACATAATGAAGAACAAATAAGAAGTCAAGCTACGTGTACATTTTAACAACACACATCCGGGGGGTAAAAAAACGAATATTATGTATATAGTCTAACTACATGGACTCGAAGCTTGTTAGTGTTCTGCTTAGTTTATTTATTAGTATTTTATAGAATACAGTATATCACATAGTACTTCAATTCTTGGCAATATACCTTAGAATGCCTTCCCTACACTCCTATTATTATTATTATTATTATTATTATATAGATTATATATTATTAATAGCATATTATTATTTTTAAATTATACTTCTTGTGAACAACTTCCCACAAACCGTGAAAAAGAAGCCAGCAACCTTATTATCAATAATAATTAATAGAAAAGTCTTTATTTAACTATAAATACAGACTAAAATGTATTTACACTCGATGCTAAGTAACGTAGTGACGTAGTGATTAGCCACCGATGCTAACGGTCTCGCACTGAATTACGTAAACTTTAGCTTAAGTTACCCACCGTTGGCTAGATTTACAGCAGCTAGGTGTTCCATCGCAGGCAAAGCTGTAAAGTCAGTGTCCTAAATGGTAAAACCACGATGGGAAACATTTACAAACAGAATCCCACTTCATAAACAGGAGTCAAATCCAATTCCGCCTCAGCTGCTAAATGCTAAGCTAACGCTGTAACATCAGAGCCGACTACGAGCTCGTGCGTAGACGAGTACTCGTCTAATGCGCATGCGCTACCAGAAACACACTTCATCGACACTGAGCATGCGCCAAAATTCAGCATGGTATAAAATATTCTATCAGGAGTTTTTTTTTTCTGATTCGGATTATTTTGAAACCGAGCACAGAAAAAAACTGAGGCTGATTTGTTTTCTATCCCAGACTGTTCCCAGCCCCCTTGGATTGGAGCGGATATATTTTTCTTATCTCAAAATAGAAAGAAGAAACAATTCTTTATCCATCAAATATTTCTTTTTCTCTACAATATAATAACCAGCTCGATTATTAAATAGGATTCAAATGCGAATCTTATTAGGCATAGTGATTTGTCATTTTTATTAGAATATCTATTACATATTACTCCAAAGGCCACTCTTTAAAATGTATTTTTAAAAGAAAAATCACAAGCATGCCATTACAAACAAACGAAGGCAAAAAGAAAGAAATGAAAGAAAGGAAACACAGGCTATTGGATTGCCTTCTCTCTCTCTATTCAGCAGCAGCCTATCTAGTTATTTGTGGTAGCCGTGTATATTGTGCTGTGTCGGGAATCTTCGTATATCCAAACGTCCGTCCGTCTTTTACATTGCCTTCCTACAGAGAATCAAACAAGAAACCATTATATTCAAATCAGAACAATTCCTAAGGCAAGATACATTAACACTGTATTAGCTTTACTTAGAACAACTGAAAGGATGGATGTAAATAGAATAGAATTGTTTTAAACTATAGGTATGTTTATCTACTGAGCCTAGCCTAGAGACAAGAGCGACATCATGACTACAGAGATGCAAACATGATTCTTATTTAAACACTATTTAATATACTGTGCTCTGTAACACACAGAACCAGCCCTGTAACACACAGGAGAATGAAAGAGGAAAGAAACGTACAGGCTGAGTCGTCCCAGCTCTCTCTCCAGTTCCTCGTCTGTGATGTTATTGTCAGGCACAGAGGGCAGTGAGTGAAAGAAAGCATCATCTAATACGCTAGTGTTTTTAGTAGAGACAGGGTGATGAGGAATCTCTGGTAGCGTTAGACTTGTGTCTGGAGCGCTGTCTTCCAATAACGACTTCAGTTCCTCTTCCAGCTCTTCTGATTCTCTTTCAGCTAGAAGGAAAGCAAAACAAATCAAAGTCATCAATGTTATTCCACTCAAATTTAGTGGATTATAAATAAAGACTTTTGCTTCATTGCACAAAATAATATATTTTTTTTACTCCAATATCAGCCAATTATAGGTTTTTGGTATCTGCTTAAGAGAAAATAATGGTATTTTTGTCCACAACAACTATTTTGTGTTTACAAGAGCCTTATAGTATAATGTTAATGTAGTGCTTATAAACACTGATATTATCTAATGCTGTGTTTATAACCATTTAAACCATTTTTATAAATTATAGCATCATTAAAACATCTGTATAATGTTATTTGTAAAATATTCATAATATACACATTAACAAAAATACTTTTTATAAAGGAATAATGGCACAGAGAGCTGTCGTCATCGTCGATTAAGGATTATTGAGTATGACGTTTTTAAAAATCCATAAAGATTTGCAGAAAAGGTGAACATAATGTTAACGTACTTGAGTCTAAAGCTCCTCCAGCCAGAGTCTGGTTAACTTCATCCTGAGTGTCACACAGCTGAGAGGGAGGCAAAGAAGAAGAAACAAAAGACACCAATGTAACCAGAAGAGCTCTATGATAGACAAACAATTACACACTCTCTCTCTCTCTCTCTCTCTCTCTCTCTCTCTCTCTCTCACACACACACACACACACACACACACACACACACACACACACACACACTTCTTAAACTCTCTCACCTCCTGAATCTGATCAACCAGGTTCTCAGCTCTCTCAACGGTTATTCCCTTCAGTGAAATCCTCAGAGCTGCTACACCTGCCTGGTATGCCTGCATCACCTACCGCACGCACACACACACACACACACACACACACACACACACACACACACACACACAAACACACACAAACACAGTGTTATCTTTTAAGTGAGCTAATATGTGTATGAGGAAACTTATAACAGTAAAGGTATTAAACCACTCATATTTTAGTTACATTTTATCTTACAGAAATGAACTTCCTGCATAGAACACAGTACAGCGATCTCTGTACAGTGCCTGAAGTTCAGGTCATATTCAACATGCTAAATAACTAACGTGGAAAAACAAACCATTTTCATTAGTAAATATTAAAATACCCCTAGATGCCCAAGTGTCCTTGCGATTGAAATGTGAATTAATATTTAAGTGTATTTTACCAGACGATCGGTCTGTGAGCTCGCTATCCTGTCCAGGATTCCTCTCACTGTTTCTAGCTGAACGTACAGCCGATCGGCTTTGCCCTCTACACGCTTTTTACCCCTTAGACATCTTAATGCCTGGGTGAGGGAGAGAGGGAGAGAGACAGAGAGAGATATCTGTTAAAAAAAACCTGGTTATAAGTAATCCATATTAATATATAACATTAATATATACCAAAATCCTTATTGGACACACATTTGTCAAAAAGTTCTAAAAACTAATCTAGAGATTTGATGTAATCACGTCCTCATACCTGTGACTTCTTCCCCTCTTTTAGCAGAGTCTTTGCCTGTTCTTTACATCTGAAAATACAAGTGATAATATAAACAATGATGTGCCTTATTAACTAAATTCCAATTGAATTTTTATTACAAACATACAGCACAAAAGTCTTCCTAAGGTTTAGAAGTAAAGAGCCACTATGGGAAGAGAGAAAGGGGGAAGGCACTATGGGATGAGTGGATAGGGTGGGGCAGTTTGGCAGGGGTGGGACAAGTGAGGCAGTGGCGGGGGGTGCAAGGAATGAGGGATTATGCAAGGGGTATATGGGCTGAGGCACTGTGAGAGAGGTGGATAGAGTGAGGCGCTGTTGGAGTGTGGATGGAGTGAGACACTGTTGGGGGTGTGGATGGAGTGAGACACTGTGGGAGGGGTGGATGGAGTGAGACACTGTGGGAGGGGTGGATGGAGTGAGGCACTGTGGGAGGGGTGGATGGAGTGAGGCACTGTGGGAGGGGTGGATGGAGTGAGGCACTACAGGAGGGATGAAAGGGCTTGTACTTCTTTATACAAAATCAATCTGACTTACTTCTCCACTTCTTGCCCCAGGGCTTCAACTCTTTCTTCCAGCAGCTTCTTGCTACGCTGGAGCTGATAGATTCCCAGATCTACCTCACTGACCGGAGACACGCGGCCCTCTCCTGCCTGACTGAACTTCACCAGCTGGACACAAGGGTAGTTAATGCAGTGTTAAACAGAAAAAAAGAAACATGCAAGGCTTTGAAATCCGTATTGCTACACTGCACCTCACCAACCTTTTCCCCTTCATGGAGCGAGACGGTGATGTGTTTCTCCCTCTGGAGCTGCAGCAGCGCGAGACACAGTGTGGTCTCATCAGGACAGATATGAGAGGAGAAAGAGCGCAGTTCCTGAAATAAGAGCAGAGAGCGCCCTGCGAGAGGCGAACTCCGATAGGCAGCCATCAGTGCTGCAGCTTTCTCCTGTAACACGCAGGAGATTTAACACTTAAATACCAGGCTTTGTGTTAGTGCAACTGGTACTCAGACTGGAGTCTTAAACTGGGAGAAACTCACTTTAACTAATTCGATTACCACAAACGACTCCTCGAGCGGAACTCGCCCACTGCCCAGTAGAGCGGATAGCGTCCACTTCAGAGGTCTGACCAACAACAACCCGACACCCCACGACAACCAGCCGGAATCTACGTTAGCAGCAAAGTCGGATTCTTTCTGCACTTTGCCACTTCTGGAAGGAAAATGCAAACATAAGAAGACAGAAACCATTACCTGAAAAACCCATAACTTTGAAAACCAGTGGTATTCCAAAACATACATCAAACCTATAACATTAGGCGTTAAAATTAAAGTTGAGTGGATTTGTCCATCAATATCACATCCGGTTGTACTGTAAACACCTGCAGTACCTGATCATACACTGTATAACGGTGCTTAGGCCCATAGGAGCGTTCCCCTTTCGCCGAAAGATTTCGTTCAGCTCCTGCAAGCTCGTACACACAAGCCCACGCTGTCTGCAGCTCTGCACCACCAAAGGCGTCCAGAAGTTCATCTTGTCGTCCCAGTCACTTGGATCGACCTCTCGGTTCGCTTTGAAAGCAGAAAACAAGAAAGCCATCCGTTTGTCATCTTCCCAGGCAGGTGGAAACTCGAAGGATGACGTGCCGTCTTTCTGCTGTATAGAAACCGGCATCGTGCTACAAAAACGAAGAGAGAATTTCACAATCAAAATAATAATAAACAAAAATGATCATATATAACAATCGATAAAAGTTAAGTAACTAAAACTGTCTAATCTGTCTGCTATGTAAAAGGGATGAACTCCAACATTTAAAATAATCATATCTTTAAACTAAAATGTATTAGATTTGATTTTATTTCTGTACACATTTCACCTGCTTTATATTCAGGGCCACATCGAGTGTCTGTAAGGTTCAAATATAAAAGCTAGAAAAGACCTGAAACTGCTCTTGATCTATAGAGATACAGTAACACAAGCCATAAGGATTATAATCTATTACAGATCCATACATAAGCCTACAGAAACACCATGTAAGTGAGTCA
Source organism: Tachysurus fulvidraco (assembly GCF_022655615.1). Classification (NCBI taxonomy): domain Eukaryota; kingdom Metazoa; phylum Chordata; class Actinopteri; order Siluriformes; family Bagridae; genus Tachysurus; species Tachysurus fulvidraco. The sequence continues at coordinate 22,713,412 of NC_062531.1, read as the reverse complement.
TTAACACACTGAGACACAGCAGCAGACACAAGAAACACAGCTCGAATGTTTACACTAATAGCAAAGGTTAAGTATTTATATCGACTAACCTTAATCGTACGTTTGAAACAAGCATTAGCAGATAAACTAATCCACATTAACGCCTTCCTAGAGCTTTAGACAATTTGATAAACAACCGACATGTTTGTTTAGCGCAAAATAAACAACAAATCTCTCCTCCGCTTTTGCTATTGTGGTGTTTTGGTTTTGCTACATAGGCCGTATCCTGAATGACTATCACGAGCACTTGGTAGGCTTCGAAATAACACAGACAAGCACCCTAGATAGTGCGCACTACACATCCGATATAGAGTGGTTTGAGTTGCATCCAGACAACCCGGAAAAACAGCAGAACTCCTTCGACTTCTATTAATCTTAGTCTTAACTCTGGCGGTGACGCGCCACCTGTCGGTTTGGAGTAACGGAAGTTGAAGCTCTATCGATGCTAAACCACAGAGATGTTCATTTCAGATTAGCAAAAAATAAGAACAATAATAAATCAGTAAATTTGAAATAGAACTAGAATAAGAATTTAGATTCATTTCAGGATATTGTTAGGAATTTCGTCTCATACCGGGACCTGTATTATATTTAAGGAAATTATATATTATGCAGAATATTTAAAGAAAGGACAAGAGAATATTAACTTTTTTTATATTTACTTTTTGTTGACTTTTATGGATATGGTACCTTTATTTTTTTACAGACCTTCATGAATAAAATACACTAAAAAATACTTATAATTCTCCTTAGCTTAATATGCCGGACAATTATAGAATCTATTTTTTTTCGTCCTTGACTTTACTGTTTGTTTGTTTGTTTGTTTGTTTGTTTGTTTACATTTTCTCATTTACGTCTGCAGAGTTTCAATTCAAGTTTATTCATCACCGAAAACAATTCGATTCCAAACGTTACACCCCAATACTTTACTTCGAGTTTGCATTCTTGCTGTAAAAACATTTAGCAGAAAAACTATTCGAATTGAATAAATGTATATACATTATTTCTTCATATTCTCTTATTTCTTTATTTCTTCATATTCATATTTTTATATAGTTTTTATATACTTTTCTTATATAGTTTATACATTCTTATCATTTTATTCTCTATTTATTTATTTTTTTGCTCTTTTTTATACTTTTCTGATATTCTTTATTCTTATAGCGGACAGTTGCATAAAGCATTTCACTGCTTATCGTACCCTATATGTATGTGTATGTGACAAATAAAATTTGATTTGATTTGATTTGATTTGGTGAAATTACAAATGACTTTCTACGACCGCTGTTCACATGTTCGAAGCATGTGAACCAAAGATGGCTTTGGCTGAATGTGTGTTGTGATGATGTCACACGACAAGTCTCGGCTCAAATGTGCAGGAAAAGTATCACGGCTCTAGGAATTTGCGATGACAGAATTTACTGCAAAATCCCAGGGACTGAATATTCCCGGTAAAATTTTACTGCTACAAATCACAATAGTCTATTGTGCAATAGCTTTTCCACATAACACTGTTCTCTTGTCCTATGTGTCTATGCGTCTTCTGTTCTGCGTCTCACACTGTTGCGTCTTTCCAGTTTATGTAGTCTTGTGTGCTGTACCACTGTATTATTATGTGTTGTTTTATGGTTCTGGAGAAACCCCATTTTGTTCCAGTGTTTCCAAGGTATATACAGAGGAATGCCAATGAAAACCCACTTGACTTGGCTTGACATATCTGACACCCCCCCCCCCCCCCCATTTTCACATTTATAAAAACTCAGAACAAGAACAAAATCATCCTGATTGACAACAGATGGTGAGAAAGTATAGTATAAATTTATTTGTAATATTGACAACAAACGTTTGTGACGGTTCATGTTAGTCACGGTTCCTCCACATGCTCAGTCTTAAGGATGACCCGAAGAGACAGAGATGCTTGTTTTTCCAGTAGTTTCAGTGAACAGAATGACAATAAGTTTGTACTTTGCAATCTTGCACGATGGGATAAAATGTGTAGATGAAAATAGGATGAAATAATATTGTTATAACGACATAGAAAGTATTCTAGTTATTAGTCTAGCACAGCACATGCTCATAGCACAAACAGATGTTGGACATAAACTTTGATGAGGCCTGGAGATAGAAAACATGAACCTGGGAAAAAAAAGTATGGATTCGAATAGGAGGTTTAAAGCATTTATATGTTTAAGTTGAAATCTTATCTATTGTTTATAACAAGTATGTTACTTTGGTCAAATCATGGTCATGTAATCTGTATTTTCTGGAAAGACCCGTCAAATTGACTGTAAACAAAAAAAATAAAGTCTATTCCATGCTTAATAGGGTGCTTCACTGTCAAACGGTCTACTTTAGTAGGAACATCTGAACACCTATTCATGCAAACAATTATCCAGTCAGCCAATCCAGATGTTGTAACCCTAGACCTGCATCAGGGTTCAAAGTGTTATACATTTTGAGATGCTTTTCTGCTGGCCATGTTTGTATAGCGTTGTTACTGAAGTCATTGAATGCTTCCCATCAGATTGACTGCCCATTCTCCTCTAAGCTTCGTATCAACAGCTTCATAATATTTAATAATAATATAATATTATTATAATAATATCATTATAATATTATAATAATATATCAGCTTCTTAATATTTAAGACTACAGTATAATACACATATGCACATTGCCTCTTGTACATCACTGTGTATCTTATATTTATAACTACAGTTTACTTTCATGCACATTATTTTCCATTCTACATCATACATATTTTTTATATTTTATTCTTATATTTTCATTGTTTACTTTTATCTCTTTTTTTCATTGTTGTGCTTTTCTAATAAGTGCAATGTCCGTGGAGCGGACCTGACTCACATTTCACTGCTAGTTATATATCCCCTATATAATTGTGTATGTGACAAATAAAAATCTTGAATCTTGAACAAGGCGGTTTTTCTTTGCATCTGGACCTGAGCAGATGCTCCCTGGATGTATTGGGTGTAAACTGCATTGGCTGATTGGCAGATGCTCCTAATAAAGTGAATATTGAATGTAGATCTTGTTTTACTTTGAACTCAGTTTTCAATTACAGTCATATTTACTGTATATGTATACGCTTATATCCAGAAGAGATGTAATGAGCAGGGTCCAAGTCTATTTTTGAAGGGTAAGAGAGCATGCTAACTAATTTTCTGATTTCTCCAATGTCTAAACATTAAAAACCCGTCCAAAAGAATAGCATATAAACCGAATCTGAAACCAAAGCCAGGCAAGGTATTGATCTCTTTTAACAAATCAATTTTCCTTGGATGAAAACATCTTTAGTTTCATGTTACTTGGCACTGAGGTCCACCAGTAGATGCTGATATGCTACGGTCTTTCCTTTAAAGCTGGCAACCAGCAGGATATCTTTGTTGTCAATGGAGACCAGGCTAAATCCACGAGGTGCCAAAACGTTGAGCTCCTGGAAAGGCTGGAAGCGCTGTGTGAGCTCGTCCCACAGGTAGATCCGCGAGAATGAGTAATCGCTGCCCATAACCAGGTACTGTCTCACTCCTACGCAAAATGGTTGCAGTGCCATTGAGCCACGCGAAGGGAGCGTCTGGATCTCCACAAAGCGCTGGCTTTCCCATCGCACGAGCCTCGAGTCTCCAATGAACCGCATCAGGCAGAGGTAGAGTGCCTGATGGGCCCAGAAGTGCTTGACCAAGTGGACATCGCTTGCATGTGGGATTTGTGAGTGAAAGACAAACTGCTGTGTTCCACGGTTCCACTGGTACACCACCGGAGGCTGCGAGGAGCTCGAGAGGATTAGCCGAGCCTTACCGTCTGCCTCCAGGAAGTGTATGTGTGTGTCGCGGTGCCACGGGTGAAGCGACTGGTGCGAGTAGAAGCCATTGCTGTTCCATTGGTAGATGCTCGTGGAGCCTGCCTTTGAGCTGTCCACTACAGCAAAGTACCAGAGTCCTTCAATCTGAAAGGTCTCAATGAAATTGGGTTTGCGGACACGGCTGGCGTCAATGTCCTGGATTTTCACAAACTGCAAAGGGCCTTCTTCCCACCTGCATGAATGACATTTGCTCTGCATTTGTTATTAAGAAGAATAGAATTGTGCCATAATGCAATGTAATGTTCAAAAGAAGGGAATAATGATGTTAAAAAAGAAACAGCTTTAGCACTTTACCTGATTAGCATTTTCTCATCTACATATTTATCTAAATAACAGAAAATGCTATTCCCATTGTGTTTTATGTTTCTAAAGTAATATTAAATATATTAAAAGCTTGATAGTTCCAGTTATCATTCACAAATATGGCAAACAACAGGATTTTTAGCTCAATAAAAATAAAAACAGAAGTGAATATTGAATAAATGCCTTGATGCCCGATGACGCCTGAGATAGGCACAGGCTCCCCGTGACCCGAGTAGTTCGGATAAGCGGTAGAAAATGAATGAATGAATGAATGAATGAACGAATGAATGAACATTCAATGATCTATATTCACTGGAATGCCAGTGGATACAAATTCTAAAAATGCCACTTTTGGTTTTCAACTAAAACCACTTTTCAACCACTTTTGGTTTTCGACCAAAAGACCAAAAAAGGATGAAACTTGCAAGCTGAAAAAAGATTAAATAAAGCAAATAAAGCATCAAATCTAGCGATAAAGGTATAGACGTTAGACAACTGATTCGTATGAGGATTACATTGAAAAGCTAAAAAGCTGTTGTTTTGTTGTACTGTTATCTCAATTGCCAACAACCTGATATTACAACATCGCACCCACCTGTACTGTAAACCTAACATAGTATAACTGCTTGTTTTAAGGCCATCGGGCTCTGACTGATTAAATCATTACTTGAGTTTTTTACACACACACACACACACACAATCATTACTTGAATGATTAGCAAATGGGTGGAAAAATCAGCCTCCAGGATAGATCACGTAGCGCGGGTCATAAACGTCCTAATTCAATTGTTATTCTGCCGATCAGAAACAAAACGACACACCTTTTTTTAATTCTATAAAAGAAATGACACATAATATTCTGGCTATATCTGTATTATGTCGGTTATATTAACACAATCCCCATATATGGTCATAATTGTGTTTTAACTCTGAGACTCTTACTTGTAGATATGGGATCCTCCAAAGAGTTGGGCTACCACCATGTAGAGTGTGTTGTTGATCACCACGGGCTTGCAGTACACTGCAGATCGAGCTGGAACATGACATAAGACATTATGTCTCACAGGGAATATCTGAAGATGAATTCTGCAGGTCTTTGCTTACATAATTTGAGGAGTAAACTAAAGACCTGAATGATAACATCATAAAATATCTTCATACATTTCATAAGTGACGTGACGTACGGCTAAGTACAGTGACCCGTACTCAGAATTCGTTCTCTGCATTTAACCCATCCAAAGTGCACACACACAGCAGTGAACACACACACACACACACACACACCGTGAACACACACCCGGAGCAGTGGGCATCCATTTACAGTATGCTGTGGTGCCCGGGGTGCAGTTGGGGGGTACGGTGCCTCAAGGGCACCTCAATCGTCGTCGCTTCGAGACTCGAACCCACAACCTTAGGGTTAGGAGTCTAACCATTAGGCCATGACTTCCCCCAAACTTCACCATCTGACTTGTACCACAGTACCAGTACTGCCGAATTCTCAAATCCGATTGGTTACCAAGTGACCTCATTGTAATATATTACTTTTTCTCTAGTAACAACTCAATCACAGGGACACTGATGGAGAAAAAGGAAGCTGGTGAAGCTGCTCTTTATAGCTGCAGTAACGTGAGTGATATAAAAATGCATTTTAAATTCTTTTAAAAGATTCAAAAGTTATCTGAAGTTTCATTATTGATGAGATTAATCTTTGTAAAACTTTAGCGACTTTTGTAACGTCACCACAGCATCCTGTCGTCGATCGTTTTCCTATAACAGCAAGCCATGCCATGATTAATCCCTCTGATATCTCCTTTCCTCTTCCCCAGCCAGAGTGATTAACCTCCTCTTTCACATCACCGATCTCTTTCAGCAAGGCCCATTACTTTAAAAGCAGCTTGAGTGGAGCAAGGTTAGAGTGGAGTAAGTATAGCGCGGATGCTTTTAGTCACACTGTAACGTGGAAAGAGATCAAGAGGGCAGGGAACTTTTATGCTTCAGTTGCTGACAGGATTTGATTCACTAAAAGCTTTCTGTAAATCCCAGGAATTGTTTAATCCAAACCTGTCATACAGTATGTTAACTTAAATCTTCAGAAGCGTATTTAGCATGTACAGTATGTTGTAAGCATGGCTTGAGATCAGTCGGTTGTCAGTGATCCTGGAAAAAAAAAAAATGTTGACTTACACGTGATGTTGTAATGGCCACGGAAAAGCATGTTCACGTGATCCCAGATGTAAACGGCACATATTCCCGTGTTGGGTTGAGCGAACACTTCGTATAGGTCATCGTTAAAGTCGTACGCCTCCACGGAGAGGGACTGGAATGGGTAGGTCTCATATGAAGCAAAATCTGAGGATAGATTCAAATGAAAGGTGCATAAGTGTTCACCCCTGTGAACTTTTTCACATATTGTATTGTTAAGCTGTTTTTTTTTTCTTAAATCAAGAGCAGAGGAACAAAGTTTTGACATTCATTCATTCATTCATTTTCTACCACTTATCCAAACTTCTCGGGTCACGGGGAGCCTGTGCTCAGGCGTCATCGGGCATCGAGGCAGGATACACCCTGGACGGAGTGCCAACCCATCGCACTCTCATTCACTCACACACTACGGACAATTTTCCAGAGATGCCAATCAACCTACCATGCATGTCTTTGGACCGGGGGAGGAAACCAGAGTACCCGGAGGAAACCCCCAAGGCACGGGGAGAACATGCAAACTCCACACACACAAGGCGGAGGTGGGAATCGAACCCCGACCCTGGAGGTGTGAGGCGAACGTGCTAACCACTAAGCCACCGTGCCCCCCAAGTTTGGACATAATAAAGAAATATATGCACAGCAGACCGTCCCATAATTTAGCAATTTTCCTGCATGAGTTTGTATCCCTCAGCTGAGGAGATCCCAGGATGGCCAAAGCACTCCTTCCATACCTGCACTAATACAGTTGAAGTCTCGCGGTGTTAAGTCCTGGATACGTCGACCCTGGAACTCGAAGGGACTGGCACAGTATATAGCCGGGACAGAGGTGTTTGTTTTCTCCATCCAATCCACCAGCCATTTAATCTTACAGTCGCAGCGGAACGAATTCCCTCTCAGGTCTCTGAGAAAGCAGGGCACGAGTTCTACATCAATAACACATGTAAAAATACTTAAGCGAGAAGCGAACACGACGAGACACGGGATAACGAAGCAGAGTCGCTGTTTCCACCTCGAAGGTCATTTGTTTCCTACAGCAGCAGATCCTGAGCTGATTTATTTCACTCATACAACGATAATTTTACAACATGCCAATGATGAGGTTTTTCCTGATATAAAGACTTAAAGAATGACTGGAACCAGGGGCGGTTCTAGGGTTTCATCTTTAGGGGTTTTAGCCCTTAGTGAGAATTTAAAACAAGAAGAGTTTTATATTATATATTATATGACTACACAGTAAGCCAAAAGTTATGGTATTACTTAAAATGGCAAAAGTGGACAGCAAAATTTTACGCATGATGTAATGATGCCAGTCTTGAATCAGATCAGTTCATGTGTGTGTGCATTCTCTACAAACAGTGTGTCCAGTGAATGCAACCATTAATAAACAAATAACCATTAATAAAACAAATAATAGTCTTTGTCACAAGACAAAGACCAAATCAATAAATGTTATTTTTATTTAGTAATTAATGAATTGTTTACATTAATATTTTGTTTGTGCTACAACTCTGGTAATAAGAATAGTGACATTTCACTGCTTTATGTTGCCGACTTTGCGGCTTTCCGCCGATTAACGTTATAGATAAACGCCTCCAGCTCTGACTGCGCGTGCACGCTGCGCGTACCTGTGCTTCTCCGTTCAAATCGACGACATATCCTGCATTTTAACGTAATTTTTATTTTTTTATTTTTGAAAGTAAAAATTATACTTATAGTTTTAAAGGTCTAGAACCGCCCTTGACTGGAACACTTAATCATGGCTGTATAACACCAAGTCAATTCAACTTCAGGGACATCAGTCTGTTTAGAAAGCAGAAGGGATTGTTATTGATATCGGTTACTATTGACCATCCGTCACATTATTCTGTTTTCGACCTGATTCCCACATTCATCATGATCCAACAAGTGTTCCCGTCATTATTTGAGCCTTGTACTGTATAATAATTGCATCTGCTACAAGTAACTTCTGTTTATTTTATACAAAAATGTCTTATTTCTATTTCTTGAAGTTAGATATAGAAAAATCCTCTATCCTGTATAGAAAACTTTTCCATGGTGGTAAAGATAAAGCACGGATGCTGGAGACTTAAATAAAAACAAATATAGAATTAAATAGAAATATAAAAAAAGGTCATTAAAAGATCAGGATATTGATTTTGATTTTCAGATCAGATCGAATTCAGATGGGAAGAAATTCAACAATGAAAAAAACTGATATAGGTCGAATTAAAACAGTCCTACGTACAAGTATGACAAATGTAATGAATTCTAATTTTTTTTTAATTACTTCATGACATCATTTTTGAGGTAAAATATGACATTTTTCAGGATTCTCTCTCTATATCTCTATATAACTCGATAATGGATTATATAACTATATAACTATAGTTCTAACTATATGATGGATTACTGTTATAATCCATTATATTAAAGGTGGGGTGCCAGATGTTTGAAAAATGCTTCAGAAAACTTAGTCGGGCCATGTAACAAAACAAATGTGTAGCCAATGAGCAGTAAGGGGCGTGTCTTGTCAATATGCGGTGGAGAGAGTGTTCAGTGCGCATGTCTGACATTAGCAGAAAGCGACTGAAACATTAACATGGTGGATACCTGCCGTTACCGCTGCCTCGAGTTCTAGGTGTTGAACGTCGTCTTCGCGTGAAACGGAGCTAAGCACACAGTACTACAAATACACATTTGACCTGTATTACCATAGTATTACTCCTTGAGTTCATTTATTGATAAAAACATCCCCTCGGACAGCTGCCCCAGCAGGTTCCTCCATAATAGTTGCCTGGGTTACATATGTATGTGTGGGCGGAGCTATCAAAACAGGGGTGACACCCATTTGGGTTAGGGGTGTGTTTGTTTTGGTGATTTCAAATGTCAACATTGGCTTTCAAACATCGTGCACCGCACCTTTAAGTGTTTTGGGGGGGAAAATAATTATTCAGTAAGATGTTTAAAGAGGACTCACAGGTCAGTAAGGATGTCCTGGTGTTTGAGCAGTTCTCTGGGTAAAACCTGCAGGTTGTTGTTAGACAGAGATCTGCCAGAGGGATAATCATAATACAGGGTGATCTAGTCATCAATTTATCATCAACTGCCCAGATTTTCTATATATGGTGTATACAGAATGTTCGTGTTACAGGAGGAGGATACTGTACATACAGGTGTGTTAAAGACTTCAGGCCTCTGAAAGTGTATTTGGACAGTGATCGAATGTCATTATTCTCAATAAACCTGCAGGGCAGAAAGAAAACGATGTTAATCAGACAGATTGAGAGAGAGTTAAAGTGTCTATCAATTCCTCAATCCACAAGATAATGAAAGAAAGCTAAATACAGGGATTAAATGCATGACAATCATTAAGTTCAAAAGAAAGATAATTGGTAAAGATTGTGGATAGAATGGCATGCTGTCATGTCTTTCATCTTCTCTCTCTCTCTCTCTCTCTCTCTCTCGCTCTCTCTCTCTCTCTCTCTCTCTTTCTACTGTGGAATTCAATTAAGATTGCATAATAAATCGAGTACTTGGCTCTCCGTAATCTATGCATCACATTCATCTTATAAAACCTTTTAGCGTAATGACATCGAGGCTGCTGCGGTGTCCTCTCATCACTCTCTCACACCCACATGCTCTCTCTCAGAAATAAAGAAAGAAAGAAAGAAAGAAAGAAAGAAAGAAAGAAAGAAAGAAAGAAAAAAGAAAGCACAAGCAAGACAAAAGAAAGAAAGAAAGAAAGAAAGAAAGAAAGAAAGAAAGAAAGAAAGAAAGAAAGAAAGAAAGAAAGAAAGAAAGAAAGAAAGAAAGAAAGAAAGAAAGAAAGAAAGAAAGGAGCTTTTCACAGACCCAGAGATTGTCAATGAGTAAAAGTCTGTTGTAATATAACTGTAACTCCGGTCTCTGTGGTGTTAATTCAGAGGTTTGTCACAAATACACTTACATACTAAACGACTGGTGAACATTTGGTCATATAACATGTGGCCATATAACATCTGGTCATATAACATCTGACCATACAACATCTGGCCATATAACATCTGGCCATATAACATCTGGCCATATAACATCTGGCCATATAACATCTGGTCATATTACATCTGGCCATATAACATCTGGCCATATAACATCTGGCCATATAACATCTGGCCATATAACATCTGGTCATATTACATCTGGCCATATAACATCTGGCCATATAACATCTGGCCATATAACATCTGGCCATATAACATCTGGTCATATTACATCTGGCCATATAACACATAACAGCCTTCAGTTATAAATTAGAGAGCAAAGCTGCAATTAAGAAAATGTCGAGCTCAGCACTGAGACTGACTGGAGCAGAGACAAGATCGATACCACACACACTCACTCACACACACACACACACACACACACACACACACACACACACACACACACACACACACACACACACACACACACACGGCACACACATACACACGGCACACACAGGGCACACCCACGCACACACAGTTTGTTCACACATCTCCCTCTTTCTTTCTTTGCTTATTTTTCCTTTTCTTTGTTTCTTTGTTTATTTCATTCATTCATTATTTCTTTCTTTCTTTTTGTTTGTTTGTTTCTTGCTTTCTTTCTTTCCTTTTCTTTGCTAGTTTCCTTCTTACTTTTTGTTTGTTTTTGTTTCCTTCTTTTTCCCCTGTGTGTTTGTTTAATCTATTCTTTCTTTCTTTCTTTCTTTCTTTCTTTCTTTCTTTCTTTCTTTCTTTCTTTCTTTCTTTCTTTCTTTCTTTCTTTCTTTCTTTCTTTCTTTCTTCTTTCCTTCTTTCTTTACTTCTTTCTTTCTTTCTTTCTTTCTTTCTTTCTTTCTTTCTTTTCTTTGACTCTTTAACACATGTCTATCTATATTCTTATTTTGATTTCCTTCGTCCCTCATTTCTCCCTCCCTTTCTCCCTCCCTCCTTCCTTCATAGCTTTATTGCTCTGGATTTCAGTAAGGTTCAGACTCACAGATACTGCAGGTGCGAGAGGCCAGCGAAGGCATCATCAGCAATCACAGTGAAAGTGTTGGAATTCAGCAAACTGCAGGAGAGAGAGAGAGAGAGAGAGAGAGAGAGAGAGAGAGAGAGAGAGAGAGAGAGAGAGAGAAGAATAGACACTGGAATTAGAACAGATCTTTAATAGGTTCTGTCCCACATGACACCTGAAGCCCTGCTCTCTGCACTTTGGTTGTGAAACTGTGAGAGATCGAGGACGTGATGCGGAATATATTACTGTCTCATGTTATAATATAACATAGCTAAATCCTGCTCACACACACACACACACACACACACACACACACACACACACACACACACACACACACACACACACACACATACACACACACACACAGACACTTGTAGCCAGAACAGAGCAGCTATTGTTGGGTGAGTATGAGGAGTGTGTAGAGGTTGCTGGCTGTGTTGAGTGCAGAAGTGACGCTGCCCCTGTCACTGATACACACCACACTGCACACTGTGTCCCAGTGCAGAAACAAAATCTGTATGGTGTTTAAATGATTTCTCAGGGATATGATCAGGGATGAAACAAAATCGTCTCAGAGGTTTATTTTGCCATATTATGGGTCATTAATAATGTAGATTTTACACGTTGTCATTTTTAGGTTCCTGTAAAGCTGCTTTGAGACGAGGTCCATCGTTACGTCAGATATGAGTGTGCAGCTTGTGTGTGTGTGTGTGTGTGTGTGTGTGTGTGTGTGTGTGTGTGTGTGTGTGTGTGTGTGCGAGAGAGAGAGACAGAATGACAGAGAGAGAGAGAAAGTGAAGTCATTTCGGCGAGCACTGAACCGATCGTTTTTAATTCCCACTCCGTGATTCAGCTCTGTGCACTTTTTTTTATTGGCTTTCTATTAAACCTACTAAATAATTACTCATCACTATCGCTCTAATACTCATACCCTCACTGATCTGATCGTTTCGCCTCGAATGCCTACAAGATTCCCGTGTCAGCACAAACAAACTTCTTGGTTTCCATCCCATCTGGCTGCTGGAACACCTGAGCTCTATCAGCATTATGTCATATCTGCAGTGTTTTTCTTTCTTTTTCTTCTCGATAGATAGATAGATAGATAGATAGATAGATAGATAGATAGATAGATAGATAGATAGATAGATAGATAGATAGATGTTGTACTTACAGGAACTGCAGTAAGTGGAGGTGAGAAAACGCTCCTTCTGGGATTTCAGTGAAGCCTGCGTTCACCATCGTCCTACGGAGGAAAAGAACATTCATTCATTCATTTTCTACCGCTTATCTGAACTTCTCGGGTCAGGCGTCATCAGGCAGGATACACCCTGGACTGAGTGCCAACCCATCGCAGGGCACACACACACTCTCATTCACTCACACACACACACACACACACACACACACACACACACACACACACACACACACACACACACACACACTACAGACAATTTTCCAGAGATGCCAATCAACTTACCATGCATGTCTTTGGACCGGGGAGGAAACCGGAGTACCCGGAGGAAACCCCCCAGGCACTGGGAGAACATGCAAACTCCACACACACAAGGCGGAGGCAGGAATCAAACCCCGACCCTGGCGGTGTGAGGAGAACGTGCTAACCGCTAAGCCACCAACGAACAACGTTATATAAATTAGACAGATCGTGTAAAGAGGTCAGGGCTGGATTGATATATTTAATATATTAATATATTCGGGGGGGGGGGGTGTTAGTGGCTTAGTGGTTAGCACGTTCGCCTCACACCTCCAGGGTCGGGATTCGATTCCCGTTTCCGCCTTGTGTGTGTGGAGTTTGCATGTTCTCCCCGTGCCTCGGGGGTTTCCTCCGGGTACTCCGGTTTCCTCCCCCACATGGTAGGTTGACTGGTATCTCTGGAAAATTGTCTGTAGTGTGTGAGTGAATGAGAGTGTGTGTGTGCCCTGCGATGGGTTGGCACTCCGTCCAGGGTGTATCCTGCCTCGATGCCCGATGACGCCTGAGATAGGCACAGGCTCCCTGTGACCCAAGAAGTTCGGATAAGCGGTATAAAATGAATGAATGAATGAATGAATAATATATTCTGCAAGCATTTCGAGGGTTTTGAAAATCATTTTAATAATTTTCTCATTTCAGTTTAGAATTTGTTTTAGGTTGACTTTAGCGTAACGTTCTCTCCAGGGACACTAGATGAAAAATAGGCTTTGGCTAAATCTGATGCATTCACAGTCATTTTTTTTTTGTTCCTTGTGCTAGATCGTACATTGTCATTTCTTTCTATATTACAAATAATAATAATCCGCCGTAACGAGACACCGGCAACGTCTCGTCCTGGAGCAGATTTAAATCTCATCCACTAAGAAATACAATTAATCCCGGCCATTAATAGTGATCCACGACTTCCGCCTTCTCAAGTAATTATTCAAACAGATGCTAGGTTGCTCTGAGGAAGGATTTTAATCTCTCAGAAGTAGGTTATGACTCTGGATACGTACGTCTTCGAGTCTTCGGTACTTTGGAAGAAAAAAAAAAAATCAGGGCACCAGAACTATATACATTTTACTTCATGTCAGGCTACAGATACTTCTGTGGATCTCAGCCACTGATACATGATAGAGAGACAACGAGATGTTAATATGATGTGAGGTTTCTTTGGTCAACAGACATGAAGACGGACATGAGACTAACGTAATAAACCGTCCACGCGTTGTTTTGTGATGTAGCTATTTAACCAACACTTTATGGTTTGTGTGAATTAAGTGCATTAAATGCAGCAGCAACATAAACACACATCATCAGTGTTCTGTAATAAAGTGCATGAGGGCGTGAGGTCAATCTATGGTAATGCTGGGATCGTCATGGCGACCGCCTGTCTGTCTTCTCCAAAATGTGTCTGAAAGAAACTGTCCTTTTCTCACAATCTGTAACCTTCAACCTATCAGAATAAAATGGTATTAACATTTATGTAAGACTGAATTAAAGCAGTACAGGATGTGCCGTTAAAGGACAAGAGTCCACTAAAGGATGCTGTGCTGGGAGGAAGTGGAGTTACTGTTACCATAGCGATGATGATTACTGTAGTTTCCTAGAAACAGCACCGTTAACTAAACCGTTTTATCCGTCTTCTACGAAAACAGTTTGCAGACAAATACAAGTTCGTATTTATTAAAAAAAAATCGATAACTTAATCGTGTATCAGTTTATATTTCCATGCAAAGTTACGCAAGGTCTGTGAATAAACGCTAGGTCGAGAAAGAGTTTTTTTTTCATGATAGTCTGTTAGTTGTCTCTCTTGATGGAAAACTTAATGCTGAGTTTTCCAACAAAACTCCTTCCGTCCTTGGAGTAAACTTCACCACATGAAGATTATACATTTTGTGTTAAACCACACGTTTTGAATCTATTTATCATGAAACATAGATCACATGGAGCATCTGCCATACAAGTCCCTGACTTTGTTGTTAGTTTAGAAATCATAAGTTATTCCTTTACTGTATATAAACCTTATATGACCAAGACTACTGCCAGTGATGCTGTTATAGAAAATTAATCAACACCTTCGGACCAATCGGAATCAAGAATCATATACGATATAAATATTAACATTAGAAATTAAGCAGCACCTTGGTTGTATAAACTAAAACTCTCAGCTGACTTCAGTGTAGACAGTCCACTGTGTGTGTGTGTGTGTGTGTGTGTGTGTGTGTGTGTGTGTGTGTGTGTGTGTGTGTGTGTGTGTGTGTGTTCACTCACAGTGAAATGATGCCAGGTGGGAAGCTTTTGGGGATGGCTTTAGTGTCCACGCAGAAGGCACTGTCTTTGGTGCAAGAGCAGGTTGCTGGGCAGCGAGGAACTTTGGTGACTCTGCGTCCCTCGGCTATTCCCTGCGAACACAACAGAAGAAGAAAGAGAGACGAAGCTGCTGACTTGATCCATCTCGTCCACCTCTGTGAATTCCTGCACTCTGATGTGGACATCTTCTCCTCGTACCGGTCCTGATCTTCTACAGTATGTCTTCGTTCAGTTGGAGAATGTAGTAGGGAGCTTATTTGTCCAAGTGCTGACAAAAGATCGAAGCGATCTAGAAAAAAGTGAGAGAGAGAAGAGGAGTAGAGGAATTCTTTTGGAGGAGAGGAAAGAATGATAACTGGAGAGAGGCAGAGCCTGACAGAGAGAGAGAGAGAGAGAGAGAGAGAGAGAGAGAGAGAGAGAGAGAGAGAGAGAGACACAGAGTGATGGCGTAAGCAAATGACATGCACTCACTGAGTTATATATAGAGAGAGGAAGAGAGAGAGAGAGAGAGAGAGAGAGAGAGAGAGAGAGAGAGAGAGAGAGAGAGAGAGAGTGTGTGTGTGTGTGTGTTTGTGTGTGTGTATGTTTGTATACGTAAGGAGTGCGTACTCTGCAGCACCACCGGATCACCCTCTTCTTCCTCTCAGTGGTGCAGTTGTGTTAGCAGGGACTGCAGAATGCTGTGTGAGCCAGCAATTCTGTGCACACACACTCACACACACACACACACACACACACACACACACACACACACACACACACACACACACACACACACACACACACACACACACACACACACACACCACACACACCACACACACACACACACACACCACACACACACACACACACACACACACACACACACACACACACACACACCACACACACACACACACTCACACACACACACACACACACACACACACACACACACACACACACACACACACACACACACACACACACACACACACACACCACACACACACACCACACACACACACACACACACACACACACACACACACACACACACACACACACACACACACACACACACACACACACACAATGGCCTACACACTGAATTATTAACAAATATTCAAGAGCACTTCAGCAGCATGGAGTGTTTGTGTGAGATAAAACAGTACAAATCTTATCACATATCACATAGCCATGACTTACAGTTCAGACTGAGTCCAGACCTGAGAGTTTTGTCATTTATACGCCTCGGATCTGTATCGTCATGTGTAAGACTTACAATGAATTCCCACTCACAACAACACTGAGAAGACAAATCTGTGCCGTGTTTCTTAAAACGTGGTAAAATCGTGACTCATTCCCAGAGCTCCATCATTTTAATCTTTATTACAGTGATGGAAATGATCAAAGTTGTTAGATGCATTCTTAAGATCTTATAGTTATTAGTCTGTTTGAATTGTCACTAGATTTTAACCCAAACCCCAATAAACTAAAAGCCCTAATACTAACCCATGTATTCGAATCGTTCTGAATTTCCTCAGCTGCAAAAAGTTTGAGAACCTCAGATAACTGTACCTCAGGAAATCTTTAGCTTTCTGAAATCTGCCTTTTCCTTTCTTTTATATTCCAATTAAAAAGTTTGGCCACCACCCCAAAAAAAGATGAAAGGATATTTAAGAATTCTATTAATCAACATTGTTCCCAAAGGACCAATCACTGAACGTTGATCGTCACTGATTGCCATTGTAATCAAGGACCAATTACTGATCACCATTGTTGCCAAGGACCAATTATTGATCGTCATTGTAACCGAGGACCAATCACTGATCACCATTGTTCCCAAGGACCAATCACTGATTGTCATTGGAACCAAAGACCAATCACTGATCACCATTGTTCCCAAGGACCAATCAACGATCACCATTGTTCCCAAGGATCAATCATTGATTGTCATTGTAACCAAGGACCAATCACTGATCACCGTTGTTCCCAAGGATCAATCAATGATCGTCATTGTAAAAAAGGACCAATCACTGATCAACCTTGATCGTCACTGATTGCCATTGTAATCAAGGACCAATTACTGATCACCATTGTTCCCAAGGACCAATCACTGATCACCATTGTTCCCAAGGACCAATCACTGATCGTCATTGGGACCAAGGACCAATCACTGATCACCATTGTTCCCAAGGACCAATCACTGATCGTCATTGGCACCAAGGACCAATCACTGATCGTCATTGTTCCCAAGGACCAATCACTGATCGTCATTGTAACCGAGGACCAATCACTGATCACCATTGTTCCCAAGGACCAATCACTGATCGTCATTGGAACCAAGGACCAATCAACGATCACCATTGTTCCCAAGGATCAATCAATGATCGTCATTGTAAAAAAGGACCAATCACTGATCACCATTGATCGTCACTGCTTGCCATTGTAATCAAGGACCAATTACTGATCACCATTGTTCCCAAGGACCAATCATTGATTGTCATTGTAACCAAGGACCAATAACTGATCGTCATTGGAACCAAGGACCAATCACCAATCACCATTGTTCCCAAGGATCAATCAATGATTGTCATTGTAACCAAGGACCAATCACTGATCACCATTGTTGCCAAGGACCAATTATTGATCGTCATTGTAACCGAGGACCAATCACTGATCACCATTGTTCCCAAGGACCAATCACTGATCACCATTGTTCCCAGGGACTAATCATTGATCACCGTTTTTTGACCTCTTTTTGTACCTTGTTTTAAACTCTCTGTTTAGAGATATTTAGAAACAAACTGAATAACTATTCTCTTACTGAGATAAAACTTTTAGATAGAAAGTACATTAGCAAAGACTAACAGATTTGTTGCTAAGCTAGCATGACAACACTTACAAACAGTGTCTGTAAACAAAGTAAAAAAGTCTAACTCTAACTATTAATTCTGTTTTAATTTAGATGTGTTATGAATTTCGATGGACGCTAAATGGTTACATATATATGAATGTAGAGAAATGTAGCGATGGCTGAGAACGGAGTAAGGAAAAGGTAGAGGTGTTCCTTTTGAAATGTAGTTAGTAAAAGTACAAAGGCTGGAAACTGAACAGAGAACTGGCGCCGTGCTATTAAAAAAACGTCCACCAGGGGGCGGCAGAACACAAGCGATTATAAACAAGCTTCGTCGTACACTGGCTCATTTCTACACACTATCTCTCTTTGTGACTTACACGCACCCTCACACTTACTCATTTACTGTCTCGTGTACACACACACACACACACACACACACACACACACACACACACACACACACACACACACACACACACACACAGAGCACTTTCTCTTTTGTGCATAGATCTCTCTCTCTCTCTCTCTCACTCTCTCTCTCTCTCTCTCTCACACACACACACACACACACACACACACACACACACACACACACACACACACACACACACACACACACAATAGCACAGTGGTATCAGGCACAGCCCGTTCCCCGATGCAAGTCCATGAGTGTCACCAGCTGTCTTTTACACACACACACACACACACACACACACACACACACACACACACACACACACACACACACACACACACACACACACACACACAGTCGCAGGAATTGAATCAGAACTTTACCATTCTCTCACTCACTCACACATTATATCGTAACAATGAAGGATGGCATATTTGATGGATGAAGATGCAACATAGACAGTAAATACATTAAGGACGGAGGAAGTGGAGGACAGAGAGACTTTCTATGAGCCGTACTTGCTCGATGCAAACTCAGCACTTTTCCCACAGGCTTAGTATTACCAGCTGTGCTCTTGGAGCTGGGCCTTGTGATTCCCAAGTCTGCCTTTCCTCCACCATTTAGGGTGCCAAGGATTTTATGCTCCTTTCTGAAAAATTGGCTGTAGCAATGCCACTGGGTAAAGGGCTGCGTCCTTCCAAAAAGGTACTCACTTTAACTATATATCATATTCATCTATCATTTTCTCCATAAATCTAGCTAACCTGGGTTGTGGATCAGGATGTTAAGCTTGCTTTCATGTTCATCTCCTCTGGCTCCTGTTGATCGCAGGTGTATCCTAAATCACTCTTGTTTCGGACTGCTTTGGAAGTTTTCCCATCTTGACTTCCATCTTGTTTGATGTTCTAGGCCTGAGACTATCCCACATCACCGCCGTGCTTCGTACATGCTCATTTGCTAAAAAACAGCAAAATATGGATTCCGGTTTCCAGCCCAAAGCCACTTCCCGACTTGAATCCGAAGCCAGGCACTCTGAAAGACTTTCTCTGTGTCTCTTTCGCACATCTGTTTGAGTTTTTCTGCCTTTCTCTGCGTTTTGGCTTTGCTTGCTTCTGAAACAGGAAGCTTGACGTCTCCCTCCTCTACTCAGGTGCCACGTTAATGGGAAATTCCACACGCAGTGGTGACTGACCCGTGTGCTCGGTTGGTGTGAGGCTCATGGAAATGCCACAACACCTACGTTACCTGAATATTTCAGAGCAAATATGGCACATAAGGAGCAGTAATAACAAGAGTAACTGTGTATAGTGGCCAAAAACGTCTTCATTATAAGCGATGTGTAACCTGGTCCTAGCTGGCTCAGCTTCAGGAAGATGAGTGAAAATGTAGAAATTTACTTCTTCCAGTTTATCTTTAACTGTTTATTATCCAAAGGAAGTCTGACCAATTTTGCATGCTCCTGAAGAAATTCCAACCAGTTCTGTCTGCTTCTGTTGGAATTCAGACCGATTCTTTCTGCTCCTTAGGAAATTCAGACCAACTCTGAATGCTCCTGAAGAAATTCCGACCAATTATTTCTGCTCCTGTTGGAATTTAGACCGATTCTGTGCGCGCCTTAAGAATTTAGACCGATTCTGCATGCTCCTGAAGGAGATCAGACCAAATCTGTCTTCTCCCAAAAGAAATTCTAACCTTTCGTATCTGGCCATAAAAGTATTCTGACCAATTTTGCAAGCTCCTGAAGAAATTCCTACCAATTCCTTATGCTCCAGTTGGAATTCCAACCAATTCTGCCTGATCCTGAAAGTATTCACACCAGTTCTGCATGCTCCTGAAGAAATTCCGACCAATTATTTCTGCTCCTGTTGGAATTTAGACCGATTCTGCATGCTCCTGAAGGAGATCAGACCAAATCTGTCTTCTCCCAAAGGAATTCTAACCATTCGCATCTGGTCATAAAGGAAGTCCAATCAATTCTGTCTGCTCCTTAAAGAATTCTGAACAATTCTGCGTGCTTCTTAAGAAATTCCAACCATTTCTGCCTGCTCGGGTTGGAATTCCGACCAATTTCGCTGAACAATTCTGCGTGCTTCTTAAGAAATTCCAACCATTTCTGCCTGCTCGGGTTGGAATTCCGACCAATTTTGCCTGCTCGGGAAGAAATTCTGACCGATTCTATCTGCTCCCAAAAAGGAATTCTAACCATTCACATCTGGTCATTAAGAAATTATTCTGAACAATCTTAACTTAGTTTATTTCTAATTCCCAAACAAATAAATGAATAATTGAAATCATCATGTATAATAATAAGAATAAACCAGTTCCTGCAGCTCACTGAGGTGCTACATGTCACAGATATCACAGAATGAGCACCCAATACTCTCCAAACGTGACCTTTCATTGTTCCAAGAGCTTCGCTTCTGACTACATGAAAGGAAAAACCATCAACTCCTGCAGCTCTTTTTGTTGTGTCCCATGGGATCCTAGTCTGGATGCATGTCTCTAGAGGGTACCTCGGTGCTCCGGAGTTTGAGTTTCAATCCTGAGCTTGAGTTACCGTCTCTGCTGCTCTGAGCTTCCCTATAAATATGGAAGATTGGATGTACAAATGATTGGTTGGATGTCTGTAAACGGAATCCCATCTCTGCTTGGCGTTCACAATGTTCCCAGGATAGACTTTCATTAGTTTTGTTCTCATTTAACCTGAAACCTTCGATTCCCACCTCCGCCTTGTGTGTGGAGTTTGCATGTTCTCCCCGTGCCTTGGGGGTTTCCTCCGGGTACTCCGGTTTCCTCCCCCGGTCCAAAGACATGCATGGTAGGTTGATTGGCATCTCTGGAAAATTGTCCGTAGTGTGTGATAGTGTGAGTGTGAATGAGAGTGTGTGTGCCCTGTGATGGGTTGGCACTCCGTCCAGGGTGTATCCTGCCTCGATGCCCGATGACACCTGAGATAGGCACAGGCTCCCCGTGACCCGAGAAGTTCGGATAAGCGGTAGAAAATGAATGAATGAATGAATGAATGAATGAATGAATGAATGAATGACGTGGCCAATCGTCCTGAGCTGATAATATTATATAGTAAGTATTTTTTTTAAATAAATCCTGAATTACATAAATGGGAATGCAGAATGATAAATCTTTTTATGGATTAGAATAAGTTTAATCAATCAGACCTGCTTTGTCTCATACTTTTTTCTGGCCAATCCAATTTAAGCGAGACTACAGACACATGGCTGTGATTAAAAAGCCCACAGTCAGATGTCTACTGAGTCACATCAGATTCTATCAAGTCGACCATAATCCTCACTGATGATCCCAGCACATACTTAATCTTATTTAAGCTTATTCATCTTCAGTCTAAACGGTGATATAGATTCGTAAAACACGTCAGGAATATCGGTTTTGCGGGTTCTAATCGTTTGGTAAATGAACTCTGTAAAATAAACAAACCACTAATGGTATTTGCACAGAAAGTAGTTTATCATCTCCACACACACTTATCAACTGTGACAGAAATCAGAAACTCTATTCATTACATCACTATATGTAGCATATGTATACAATTACGATAAAGCTAGAAAATCGTGCAATAAAATAGAATAGTGGAATGAATGAAAGAGTCAGTATTGAGCCTGCTACTCTATCTATGTGGCCTCGATATATATATATATATATATACATATTTGAGCTTATATTGTTTACTTTTGTATTTACATGGGTCATGGGGTGCGATGGGATAGGGGTGGGATGGAGGTGGTTTTGGGAGGGTACTGGTTTAAAAAGGTTTTCTTTCCTTCTGTTGTGTTGTATTTTTGTATGTTCTATAAAAATAAAAAACAGTGAATTACAAAAATAAATAAATAAATAAATAAATAAATAAAAGTGTCAGTATCGGGCTATGACATACGTATATAGTGTTAGTCCTAACATTATAGAGACTAGTAATGGGAGTTACCTTGAGGAAAATCACCCACTCAAGGTCTGATTTCTATTAGTTTCGGATGACTTGCCGAGCAAAAACACTGCTTTCGGAAAGAAAGTGTTTACATGGCATCTGGTGTGAGTATAAAATGGATTCTCTATAAAATCCTAAACCAGGAAACAGAAAAAAATACCCCAACCAAATGTTCATACAAACTAGGTAATTAGACTTGTTCTCACTATTTGCAGCTTTATAAAAGCAAAAGGAAGATGTAGAACATGCCTTAAGGTAAAAAAAAAAAAAAAAAAAAAAGCTGTGCATGTAAAGTGAGACAGTGACTTTTTTTTTTTTTTTTGTGAAGGCTGTCTGTTCACACAAAATACTAACTTTGCCTGGGGCATAATTGTATTAAGCTAGCTGACAGGACAAGGTTGCTGAGACTCACCTGTGTGTGTGTGTGTGTGTGTGTGTGTGTGTGTGTGTGTGTGTGTGTGTGTGTGTGTGTGTGTGTGTGTGTGTGTGTGTGTGTGTGTGTGACTCACCTGTGAAGGGAATCTGATCCAAAAAGAGAAAGAGGCAGGGCACAGCCTGTGGACCGCAGGTGCATTGTGGGGGTTGTACACAGGATGTCAGGAAGCAGCTCGATCGCACTTTTCAATCTATAGCTCTTTTTTTTGGCATTATGCACTATGAAGTGTCCTAACGAACAAACACACACCGTATATCTCTCGTAAGCACTTTCTACAGTATAAATGATGATTAAATTAGGGAACTGAAGATAAATCCACTATGAAGACCATTACATTAAGTTTTCCGTGAAATAATAATAATTTCCGTTTATTTCTTTCATTCATTCATTCATTCTCTACCACTTATCCGAACTTCTCAGGTCAGCCGAACTTCACAGGTTCTCAGGGAGCCTGTGCCTATCTCAGGTGTCATCGGGCATCGAGGCAGGATACACCCTGGATGTAGTGCCAACCCATAGCAGGGCACACACACTCATTCACTCACACACTCACACACTCATTCACAGGAAACGGGAGTACCCGGAGGAAACCCCCGAGGCACAGGGAGAACATGCAAACTCCACACACACACACACACACACACACACACACAAGGCGGAGGCGGGAATCGAATCCCCAACCCTGGAGGTGTGAGACAAATGTGCATGTTCTCCCCGTGCCTCAGGGGTTTCCTCCGGGTACTCTGGTTTCCTTCCCCAGTCCAAGGACATGCATGGTAGGTTGACTGGTATCTCTGGAAAATTGTCCGTAGTGTGTGAGTGTGTGAGTGAATGAGAGTGTGTGTGTGCCCTGCGATGGGTTGGCACTCCGTCCAGGGTGTATCCTGCCTCGATGCCCGATGACGCCTGAGATAGGCACAGGCTCCCCGTGACCCGAGTAGTTCGGATAAGCGGTAGAAAATGAATGAATGAGATGATATGACTAAGAAACCTTGAGAGGAACTCTATGACACTAGACAGGAAATAACATTAATATAAATAATGTCCTTTGTACAACAGGTTGTAGTTAAGTAGAATTAAGCAACCAGTAGTTTGTAAAAGCGAACAGTTTTTCAGTTTCACATAACTGTGAAAGAAGTGTTAGGAAGCCGTGCGTGAGCTGCTTGGGAGTTTGTTCCTCAAGAAGAGGACATGTGTTTACAGGTCTGCTCTCTCTCTCTCTCTCTCTCTCTCTCTCTCTCTGGCGCGCACGGTCGCGCAAATGGGCTGCGACTGAGCAGAGAGAGCGAGACGTAGAGAGATGAGAGAGAAAAAGGAGAGTGGTGTGGTTAGAGATGGGTAGTAGAGTAGAGAGATAGAGAGAGAGAGCAGAAGAGGAGAGATAGAGGGTGATGAGAGAGGCGTATGAGGAGAGAGATAGAGAGAGATGGGAGAGACGAGCAGAGAGAGAGAGAGAGAGAGGAGGAGAGAAAGAGAGAGGAGGAGAGTAGAGAGAGATCTCGTGACGCGCGAGCGCGCGTAGAGAGCGAAAAAATAGAGAGATGAGGCGTCGAGATGCGAGCTACAGATCTCTCTCGTCGCTAGAGATCTCTCTGGGTGCTGTCTCTATCGCTATCACTCTGGTATGAGGGGTATCGAGCCGAGCGAGAGAGAGAGCGAGCGCGCAGCGCGAGCGGGCGCGCGCGAGCGCGCTCGCACAGACGAGAGAGAGAGAGATGCAGGAGGAGAGGAGCTAGAGAGCCAGAGTAGCAGGAGACGAGTAGAAAGAGCATGAGTAGAGCAGAGAGGTAGAGTCTCGCTCTATCTGTCTATGAGTCTACTCTCTCCTCTACTCTCTCTGTAGGTCTCTATGGCGCGCACTCTCTCTCTCTCTCTCTCCTCCTCTCTCTCTCGATCTCTGAGCGCATTGCGTGAGCGCACGAGATGAAGCAGTAGAGAGCGATGAGAGATAGAGACGAGACGAGGTGGTGGTTGCGTTGGTTATGTAGGGTTGTGTGGTGGTTTGTTTCTGCCGGCGCATGCGTGAGCGTGTGAGCGCGGACGGAGCGCGTGAGTGTGGAAGGAGCGTGTAGTGAAGGTGTGAGTGAATACTCTATCTTTATTGCTTTTTTTTCATGTTGTATGTTGTGTGATTTGAATGAGCATAGGGTGGTGTGTAGTGAGTAGTGTGTGTGTGTGTGTGTGTGTGTGTGTGTGTGTGTGTGTGTGTGTGTGTGTGTGTGTGTGTGTGTGTGTGTGTGTGTGTGTGTGTGTGTGAGTGTGAGTGTTCGGCACGAGCCTTTACTTTCCGTGTTTTCGGAGTCATGGCTTTAACAAACCTGACCCGGAAACATGGGTTTAAGTTGCTACTGACGGTCGCGTGCACCGTAGAGGAGTGCGCCGCCGCGGTAGCTAAACTAATCGGCGGTAGGAGCATTGTCTCTGCCGGCCGCATGAATAAGGCTGTGCTGATATTTGTAGATGAAGTCCACAAAGTTGAGGTTGTGGTCGCTAATGGAGTTGCGATCAGAGACACATTGATCAAAGCTTTTCCCCTCAGTAGCCCCTCGAAAAGGGTTATTTTGTCTAATGTTCCCCCCTACATAGACAACAAGGTTCTGCTAGAACAACTGGCTAGATTTGGGAAACCGGTGTCTGAGATCAAGCCAATTACAACAGGCTACAAAGACCCGGAGATGAAGCACATTTTGTCCTACAGGAGATTTGTATATATGATCATGAACAACAGGGATGAAGACCTGAACATAGTGTTCAAGGTCAAAGTGAATGGGGAAGAATTTGTCATTTTTGCAACTTCTGGAGTGTTGAAGTGTTTTGGGTGTGGTCAGGAGGGGCATATGTTCAGGAACTGTCCTGAGAAAGAGGTCGATGGTGGTAAGGAGACAGGAATGCAGAAAGAAAAAGATAAGCATGACAGTGAGGGAAACAATGTACACACAGACAGACAAGAGGAAGTAACACAAGAAAACAGTAACACAGAAGGTCAAGAAAGACAAGAGAAAACAAATGAGCCAGAAGCAGGACAGATGGAGACAGGAAAGGAGAATCCAGAAGTTTATAATGACAATCCAGAACAAAACACAGAGACGGTTGGACATCAGAGTAGCGAGGAGTCTGTAGCTACAGACAACACGGATCTGATCACAGCTGATGCAGGGTTCACTGTGGTCAGATCCAAAAGAAAGTCTAAGGCAAGCGGTAGTGGCCTTCAGACAAGGAAGAAAGGGCTTGTTGAAGCAGTACATGAACAACAAAGTGCAAACAGTCAAGAAGCAGTGATGGAGTCGGGCAGTGAGCAAGACACCAACACAGACACAGACAGCGATATGGACCAACTCACTAAAGATCAGGCAGGTACATATACAGCTAAGGAGATAAAAAGGTTTCTCCAAAAAACAAAGAACATGAAGGGAGTCAAAATAGACCAGCACTTCCCCGACAAACAACGTTTTGTAGACTCAGCTACTAACATAATAAGAGACAAAAACAAAAGTTTCACACACCAAGAAGTTTATCGTCTAAAAAAGCTCATAACAAAAACAAGACAGGATTTGCTGTGTGATGAGGATGACAGTGCATGACCTATTACTCTGTGACGTAATGCTAGTCTGTTTCTATGTCATACTTTATCTCATGTCTGATTTTAACATTGCTTCTTTGAATTTACGTGGAGGAAGGGATGTTAAAAAAAGGACAGAACTGTATGAATTAATGCGACTGAAACACATAGATGTGATGTTTTTACAAGAAACGCACAGTGATAAAGAGAATGAGTCCAGATGGATGATGGAATGGGAAGGTGAAGCTGTTTTAAGTTCACTGAGTTCAGTAAGCGCCGGAGTGGGCATTCTCTTTGCCAAACATTTCATACCAGAATCTTACACCACACAAGAGATTGTTGCTGGTAGACTGATGTTGGTTGAAGCAAAATATGAACTTTTTAATCTTGTATTTATTAACATTTATGCTCCAACTAACGGCCCTGAACGAGTTTTGCTTTTAAGTAAATTATGTGAACTTTTATCCAGTTGTGATTTTAAAGACTATCTGTTTTTAGGAGGAGATTTTAACTGCACTCAAAATGATTTGATGGATAGAAACCACACAGAACCCCACGCAGCATCGAAGCATATACTTACACGTCTGATAAAAACCCATGATCTGGTAGATGTGTGGAGAAGGCATCACGGGAACGAGAGACAATACACATGGGTACATTGCAGAGATGATTTTATTTCGCTAGCTAGACTAGACAGGTTTTATTGTTTTAAACATAATTTCAATGTTTTTAAAACTAGCCAAATGACACCTGTTAGTTTCTCGGATCACTTTTTAGTCAGATGCAGAGTTTTTATTGCAAATTTTAAACATAGAAGTGCATACTGGCATTTTAATGTTTCTTTGCTGAATGATGCTAATTTTATTGAGTCTTTTAGATTTTTCTGGACCTCTTTTAGGAAAGAAAAGAGAGATTTCTCCTCCTATAGACAGTGGTGGGACCATGGGAAGATTTTAATCCAGCAGCTCTGTCAGGAGTACACTGCCAACGTCACAAGGGACATCACCAAGTCATTAAGAGAGCTGGAGATAGATATTGTGGAACTCCAGGCCTTGACTGAGTCCACAGGAAATAGAGGACATTTTGAGAACCTCAAGGCAAAAAAGCTTTAATGGCAGATCTATTGGGCACAAAAGCACAAGGAGCTCTCGTCCGTTCTCGCTTCAAGGGCGTCAACGAGATTGATGCCCCCTCACGGTACTTCTTCGGACTGGAGAAGAAGAACGGACAGAGCAGACTCATGCACACACTACGGACAGCAGACGGTCAAAACATAACCCACACTAGTGACATCAGACGGTACGCCACACAGTTCTACAGGGATCTGTATGACAACAAGTACAGTGACAATCAAGAACTACTAGAGGTTTTTCACAGAGGGCTCCCAAGGTCCCCCCTGAGGAGAATGCTGCACTGGATGGTCCGCTGGTTCTAGAGGAGCTGCAGGCCGCCCTGAACACAATGGCAGGAGGGAAAGCACCAGGTATAGACGGCCCTGCCAGCGGAATTCTTCAAGTTTTTCTGGCAGGAACTGGGGAAGACCTGCTAGAAGTTCTCACCGAAAGCTGTGAGGAAGGCTGTCTACCCCTGAGCAGCCGGAGGGCCGTACTCACACTTCTGCCCAAAAAAGGTGATCTGCAAGACCTCAAGAACTGGCGTCCAGTGTCACTATTATGCACGGACTACAAGATCATGTCGAAAGCGCTGGCGTACCGTCTCAGGAATGTTATGGACTCCATAATTCACGTCGACCAGACTTACTGTGTACCCAATAGATCTATCATTGATAACGTTTCTCTGATTCGGGACATTTTTGGACGTCTCCAGCTCATTGGCGAATGATCTTGGTCTGATTTCACTGGATCAAGAAAAAGCTTTTGACAGGGTTGAGCACCAATACCTCTGGCAAACTCTAGGGGCTTTTGGTCTCAACCCCAGTCTTATAGCAATGATAAAGGTGATGTACCAGGATGCTGAAAGTGTACTCAAGATCAACGGAGGGTTAAGCGCTCCTTTTAATGTAAATCGGGGAATCAGACAAGGTTGCTCGCTATCAGGTATGTTATATACTCTATCAATCGAACCGTTTTTACACAGATTGCGAATGTCTTTAAATGGTTTTATTCT
Organism: Tachysurus fulvidraco; assembly: GCF_022655615.1. Lineage (NCBI taxonomy): Eukaryota > Metazoa > Chordata > Actinopteri > Siluriformes > Bagridae > Tachysurus > Tachysurus fulvidraco. The sequence continues at coordinate 22,684,839 of NC_062531.1, read as the reverse complement.
TCCTGGTTTTAATGCTCCACATGTTTTATCTGCATATGCCGACGATGTTATGGTTTTAATACAAAATCAAAATGATATCAAGGTTTTAGAAAGTGTTGTTGCTGATTTTAGTCAAGTTTCCTCGTCAAAGGTAAACTGGAAAAAAAGTGAAGCCATAGCGGTAGGGAACTGGACCGTCGGCCTACCTAAATTAACAAATGGACTAGACTGGAC
>NC_062531.1:22579626-22674626 GCF_022655615.1 Tachysurus fulvidraco | reverse complement strand
GACAGTATAAAAATGACTAAAGCGCTGCCGCATCGATCTCTTTATTGTTTATAGTCTAAACGAACATCGTTGACAAATCCCAAGCGAGAAGGTAGTCGAGCAGCATTGTGGGTAACTTATAAAACCCCAGATGTTTAACTTAGAAAAATCCAGTGAGGATTTTAATACAAAACAAATCTCAAGTCAATAATAAAATAACAGATTGTTCCTTTAAAGGAAACATTTCTTTTTTTTATTTTAACACTGCGAGATGTCGAGAGTAACCTTTTTATAATCTTCCTCGACTCACTGGCCGACAATCCCACAGAGAGCTACTCCATTTTATGACTATAGATTATATTATACAACCGGCATCCAATAAAAGCAGCTTGTATTTGAACCTCTCATGGATTGACACATTAAATTTAAAGGCACTTGTTCAACCTTCAGCCGAATCCTTACAAGCAAATAGATCGAGCCTCCGCGGCAGCTCGAAGCGGCCCGAGGCTGTAAAAGTAACCGTAGACGACAAGGCAGGAGCGTGGTGTCAAGGCTGTGGTGCGTCGGTGCGTTGCTAAGGATGGAAACAGTGCATCAGGGGATGTTAGGGAGCCGGTAGTCGCTGGTAAAAGGGTCCTCTGATTGATGGATGTGCAGAAGAACAGCAGTCATCCAAAGTGCTATAAATAAGACGCTAACGGCTAGCGATGATGCCTGCCAAGGAACGAATTTTACATTAACATATTTAATCGGCGTGGCAGATTAAACAAAGACAGGATCGAAGCGGCCGCTTAAGTGTCCCTAATGTAATTTACTGTTGTAAATTCACCCTGGTAACGGATATTTATGAGGTTGTTTATGAAGACTGTTCTGAATTTTAAAGGCTCTGTTTTGCTTTGCTTTGATTCCCGGCTACATTTATTTTTAGTGAGTATCTATATCATTTAACCTCGGGAGCGATTTCTGCTACGACAAATTACTTAGTTCATCTAGAAGGTAAGTAGCGAATGCAACTAAAAATGCTAGCAGCAACCCCAAGCATCACTAGCATACAGATTACGCATGTTAATAGAAGTCGTTTCCTGGCCAGTGTCATTGCTAGCCCTTAATATTAATGCTAGCCATTAATAACAGTCGCTAATACAATTTAGTGTTGTAAACTCTCTCCTGTTGTAAATATAACGGATATTTACGAGGCTGTTTATGAAGTTCGTTCCAAACTTTGAAGGCTTCCATTTGTTTTTCAAATAGCTTTTTATTTAATGCTTTATACAGTGACATAATTGATCCGTGATTCCTTCTCCTTCGAGACGGAACGGCGGCTTTTGCTTTTATACACAGTCAATCCATTACATGGAAGTCAAAACACGTTACAGTTCCCAAGGCACATCTTAAATTCGCAAAAAATTTCAAGGTTTTTTTGTGTGCGTGTCTTTTTTATTTTTATTTTTTTTTAAATAACCTCAAGACCATTAAAAAAGTACCATTCTGAGGCTACTTTTAAATACAGAAGCAGCCGTTAACACATGGGAATGATTTCTACTAAAACAGCCTATAATTACATAGCTTAACTAGTCTTGAGGATGTAATGAACGTCATTGAAAAGCTAGCAGCGGTCCCGAGCTACATTAGCTTACCACAGTTAAGCCTATACAGCAACAATAACAACAACAACAGCAAAAAAAAAAACAATCAGTACAAAAAAACTGGCCTGCTATCAATTCATAGAATATTAGCATATTTTTTATGTAGACAAATGCTTTGTCCCTCTTCCAGAAATGCCCATAAATGAACCACTGGACATAGAGATACAAAAAAAAAGCCACAAAATCAACGAATGTAATAAAGATAAAAGTAGTGTGTAAATATATATATATATATTCATATTTATACATTTACGGAAGGAACTGTGATAGAGATATCCTTGTTCATTTGAAATGAGAAACGGCAGCGTTTACGTCCCAGTTCCACTTTGTCCGGCTTTTTATTTTTATTTTTTTAAAAAGTCCAGAGATGAGAAAGATGGATCCCAAAAAAAAATAAAAAAATTATTGTCCCAAGTGCCCTATAGAGTGGGTCTGTAAATAATGAAATGATGACTCAATGCTTTGAAGTCTTATCATGAACCACGTCTTAATCCATCCTCATCCGTTGTCTTCAAGCATTGTCTTCTAAAGTCCATGAATGAAGTCCAGCTTAGAAGCAAGCTACAGCATGTGAAGTGTGCTCAACGCTTTTTGAACGCTATCAAGCGGTTAGGATTTGGGGGAAATTTAGGCAGGCAGGGTTCGTCGGCGCTGGGCTCGTGGGAAAACACCGAGTCTTCGCCGGAGGAACAGGTGGAGCTGCGCGTGTCTGGAAAACTGGGAGAGTACTGGTCCAGACTGACCGACAGGTCCAGATATTCCTGAACAAAAAAGAGCAGAGTATTTGTAAGAAAAATAACTTTGTTTATAAAAAAAAATTGCTTTAGCAGTATTTATCTTGTGGATTTGAGGTAACTCAATCACACTCTGTAACCGTGATAAGCAGAAAAGCATCACCACACAAGCAAGACCACATCTATATACTCTGTTGTTTTGCCTGTCTGTCTGTCTGTCTGCCTGCTTTCTTGTCTGTCTGTCTGTCTGTCTGTCTGTCTGATGTGTTGCTGCATTCAGGTAGATGAGACAAGGACCGTGGCCATTTAAACCGCCTCATTTATTTTTCTCTTCGCTTGTTAGATGTTATATTTACATGAGGAAGGCTGTATATGAAGGGCATTCATTCACTCATTCATTCATTCATTCATTCATTCATTCATTCATTTTCTACTGCTTATCTGAACTTCTTGGGTCACGGGGAGCCTGTGCCTATCTCAGGCGTCATCGAGCATCGAGGCAGGATACACCCTGGATGTAGTGCCAACCCATAGCAGGGCACACACACTCTCATTCACTCACACACACTACGGACAATTTTCCAGAGATGCCAATCAACCTACCATGCATGTCTTTGGCCCGGGGGAGGAAACCGGAGTACCCGGAGGAAACCCCCGAGGCATGGGGAGAACATGCAAACTCCACACACACAAGGCGGAGGTGGGAATCGAACCCCCAACCCTGGAGGTGTGAGGCGAACGTGCTAACCACTAAGCCACCGTGCCCCCTGGGCAGTAAACATATTAGTAATATTCACTTTATATACGACTGAAGATTGTAAATGACAGAAAACAAACGTTATTCCTGAAGCTAGCAGGTTAACTGGACAGGTACGAAGTCTGACCTGATTCGACGTCATGGAGAGAGTGCGATCCAGGTCTTCCACAAGCTGTTTGAAGGTGGGTCTCTGAGATGGCGCAGCATGCCAGCAGTCCCTCATCATCATATATCTGAACAGAGAATAAGCGAGTCGAATAAACCTCACAAACGTGCAAAAGAAAACCTCTCTAAAACATTTCGGTCATATAAACAAACTCACAGTTCGTGGGTGCATGTGGAGGGGCGGTCCATTCGGTGGCCCTCCTTCAGCAGTTTGAACAGCTCCTCGACAGGCACGCCAGGATACGGAGAACCACCCAGAGTAAAGATCTCCCAGAGCAGCACCCCAAAAGACCACCTAGACCACACAAAATTACATCATTTATTAATTAGAAATGCTTTTGTGCGGATTACGGAAGAGTACAAAGCTGTGTGACTTACACGTCGCTCTGGTGGGTGTAGATTCGGTCAAACAACGCTTCTGGAGCCATCCACTTTACCGGCAGTCGTCCCTGCGGCAAACAAAAGCCAGTCACGTCTTTAAGCACGGATCGATAACGTTGCACAATTCACCGCATCGGGTGATTAAAAAGGCACTCGAGAGCATGAAAAGCAAAAACTTGTGGCGAATGTGAAGTGTATCCGTATTAGGACTGAGAAGCAGAGCTGTAAGGTACACTGTATTTATTCTACGAGAACAAACAGCAACGTCTAGACGGTATTGTGAGAGACGGTCGGAAGTCTGAATCCTGTGGCCGAATTCTGGCAAACAGCCACAAACGGATTTATTTACTTTCTACTTTCTTTATTTTACTTTGGCTTCGGTATCTTCCAGGAAAAATAAATAAATAAACAAACAAATAAATAAATAAATAGTTGGTTGAGGAAGCAGCTTAACAAAAACAAAAAAGCCAACAAAAAACAAAACAAAAACAAATGCAGTAATAAATATATCCTAAAATGAATGAGGAAAAAAAAAGGAAAATAAATTAAAAAAAAGGATTCCTCACTAATTTAAGATTGCTAAAATGTAGGAAAATCTAATCAGTTATCATCTTTCAAAATGTCCTGTGCAACAGTGGGAATTAAATCTATAAATGTAATTCACACACTTGGATTTTCTAGAGTTTATACAGATCTTGCAAAAAAAAATGAATAAATAAATGAATATATATATATATATATATATATATATATATATATATATATATATATATAAATTACAAAATAGTAAATAAATAAATAATTGAGTGAGTAGCAGTTAATGAAAGAGGAAGACCGTGAGGAAGACCACTTTGGGTTCAGCCTAAGAACCGGAACCTGAGCCTACAGCGGGTACAGGCTTACCAAATGAGTTGATATCTTTACATGCTGATATCACATTCGATGTGTGCTTGAAACTGTCGCTATTTGACCGTGTGAACTTTTCTCCGGAACACCACACACAAGCAGAACCCAGAACCTGCATGTTGTACTGCAACGTGCTCCTGATACTCACATTGGTGGTTTTCTTGTAGTAATCAATATGGTGGATGTCTCTGGCCAAGCCAAAGTCTGCGATCTTCATCACATTGTCATCGGTCACGAGGACATTACGTGCTGCTAGGTCTCTATGGATACACTAAAAACATACACACACACACACACGCACACACATTAATATAATAGTGTAAAGACAGGACAGAGAGGCTTTGAATTAGTTGACCTCGATTTAACAGACTTAATGGGACTTCTACCTTTTTGGATGCCAAGTACTCCATGCCGCGAGCCACCTGGTAGGCGCAGGACACCAGGTCCTTGATGGACACCGTCTCGACAGGTACCTGGTCCGGGTTGTAGCAGTATTCCATACCAGGAGGCCGACGGGCCCTCAGGTACTCGCGCAGGTTCCCTTTTGAGGCGTACTCCACGATGACGTAAAGAGGACCTGAAAGAAAACAAACGGTTACGCATATTGTATACATCTCTGTAGCACACGGTGCAATATCCTCATTCTGGCACGTACAGTCGCACTGACCATTTCATTTTCCTTTTAATAGATAAACAAGATTAAAATGAAGATTAAGGGGAAATGGCAAAAAAAAAAAGCATCAGAACGTCCATCTCCATTAAGCAAATTGACGATCCTCACTTTGACGCATACGGAGTGAGTCATCAGTCGCCGGATCATGAAATTAAACTCCCTTTCTTTCTCTCTCTCTCTCTTACCATCCTGTGTGCAGGCTCCCAGCAGGTTGATTATGTTTTTGTGCTTGCCGATTATTTTCATCATCTCCATTTCCGAGATCAGATCTGACAGGTCCTTCTCTGTGGCATCAGCTGTCAAACAAACAAAAAAAAAACCCACACGGACAGAAATGAAGGCATTTATTAACATGCTCGTTTTTAAAGTGACAGGTCATTCGTAGTCAAAATAACAGAAATAAAATATTGAGGTGTCAAACATGAGTTACACCGGAGACAAAAACAGATCTTAGCGATCGTGGCAGAGACAAAAAGAAAACCCGTTACGGCAAACGGCAAAGTGTAGCTTTGTGCCGAGAAAGCAGTGAGACGAAAGAAACCCAAAATGGACCACAGTACCATCTTCATGTTTTGTTTTTTTTACACGTTGTCTCACAAGACAGAATTTTAAATCCACAGCCCACTACATTACAGGTTTCTCTTTATATCGGCATAGCGACCGGGTCAAGCTACTAGTAAGCTGTAGATATAGGATACGTCGCAGTCATTTCATCCATAAACAGTTAACAGCACGGTATAATGACACACGCACGACATAAGGATATATCCGCATTAGATAAATTGACTTTTGCCTTCCCAAGGCGGATTTTTTGTCTTGCAGTTACAAAGCCAGGCGTACATCAAGGCCTTTTGTTATGATCCGCGTCTCTTTCCGCAGGGCTTTGTGCCAACAGCAGGCCAGAACTTGATGTGCAGAAAGCAGATCTGAAGCTGAATGTGACTGGAATGTGATTTTAATACGTGTGCATTAGAGACCATATTCAAAAGGAGGAGATCGGTTCTCTCACGGAAGTCCGTCAGCGGATCATTTTGCTATGCGGAGGGATCGGATGCAGAACTATAGCAGTAACTATAAGCAGAGTGTCATGTTTAATTCCTCACATAAACAGCCTTAAAAAAACAAAAATAAATAAGTCAAATCACTCACATTTAAGCATCTTGACAGCCACTTTGGTGACACGGTTGGGTTTGTCTTTGTCCATCCCCACGACCTCTCCCATGACCACTTGGCCGAAGCAGCCTTCACCCAGAGGTTTCCCTAGGACCAGCCTAAAAGCCAGAGAGAAAAAAATGATGGATTTGATTTGTTTGGAGTAGGAAAGGACTTCAAAATAAACCAGGATCAGATGTCAAACTGCATATTGAGCAGTCAGAGATAACTAAACAACTTCCCAATTTTCCAGACTCTGGAAAACATTTACTAGGGAAAGGAGAATCAGTCTCGGCAGTATGAGATCATATTGGCGTGTATTTTAGGCTTGGAAGATCTCGACCTAAGCGGATTGTAGAGTTCAGTGACTTTCATCGTTACGGGCATCGTTACGAGAAATCTCCTCTACACACTTGGTTTGAGTTTTATTGAATGTTTCTATTGAAAATAGTTTTAAATATAAAGTCTTCACCAAGATGAATGTGTACGTGTGCGTGTTTACTTGTCGCGAGGCAGCTCCCAACGTGGATCTTGCGGCAGCTCGTACTCGGACACTCCAGACAGCATGGGGGAGCCACTCGAGGAGAGGCGTGATGGTCTGACCAGCATCACCCCTGAGTGCATGGATGAGCTCGAGTCCACAGACACCTGCATGGGAAAACTTACAGGTTACTCTCCGCTCGCTGGCATGGCATCACACAGTGTTAACACAGTGTGTGTGTGTGTGTGTGTGTGTGTGTATGCCTTTTGCAGTAATCAAAAACTTAACTGCTACGAGAAAATATTGTCCTTCATTTGCTTGTGAGGATTTCATGCACAGCAGCTAGACATAAACTGACATTTACACCACAGCACTCAATTCTGATTAAAACAGATCTTCAGCATCGCATAGCGATGGTCAAATCTATTTATTCCCAGCACATGTGTGGATTATATAGTAGATCAAACCCCCTATCTACTTTCTGTTACCTGTCTGCGCAGTGGGATGCTCTTGGCCAGCTTGTGTACGGCCACCTGGCTGTTGAAGTCGCTCTTCTTGGTGGCTCTGTGCATCTTGCACACCATGGCCGTCACGATCATCGCGCAGATGGTGAAGAATCCCGCGCAGTAAATCAGCACCTCCAGGTAGGTCTGGCTGGGCAGCGGGGTTGGAGGCAAGGCTGCTCGGGAGAGACATGCCGTTCACGGGTGGCACAAAAAAACGTGAGACGGGTTTGTGTGTTATGGGGGCGCAGGGAAGATGACATGTGCTTTATCCTTAGAGTCACAATTTAACACACAACAAACATGCCTTTATATGTACACCCCCCCCCCAACCCACCAACTCGCCCAAAAAAAAAAAAAAAAACACCACCCAAAAACACCACCCACAAAACAAATGTAGAGCAAACACACTGCCACACGACACAGAGCACAAACTCCTATTGTAGTGCCATAATCACGTCTTTCAAGCATCGGGTTTCAGACTGCATTCTTCTGCTTATGTGCTGGGAGACGGAATGAAACTACTGCTTGTGACACTTGGCAGCCTTCACCTACTAAAACGTCCTGCGTTAGCGCTCGCGAAAAGACTCGCAGGCTGCGACGTCGAGCGCTTGCGCGTCTTCATCGAACTGGCCGCGTTGTGTTGGCTGAGACGAGAGGCTCTGTTCTAGCCCAGATGGTACATGTCAACAGTGCATAATCGGAGAGCTAGGTCATGGGGTAATGTTACAAGATAAATCTGAATGATAAAGCTGTTTCTTACTCTAAGGAAGCAATTTTCTCTAGCCTTAAGGCTCGAGTTATTAGAGTTGGATGCACGCGGTCCGGTGCAGAGGGAAAGAGTGAGTACAATGAACAAGAAGGATACAATTCTCTAAAACACACATCTAGGAATGGAAAATAAAACCAAATAATAGAATAATAATAATAATAATAATAATAATAATAATAATAATAAATACATGGAATGGTTTGTCTAACACTGACTGAAATAAATATCCTGTGTGTGTATTATTCTTCGTCGTGATAATTGTTGGAAACCCTGTGCAAAAGAACAGCGCTAAGAGATAGATATGTAGAAGCTTGTTTCATGCTGAACACCGACACCAAACACACTCTTTCCAAGACGCCAGTGTTAACGTTTTGATTGACAAGTGACTTGATAAACCAAAATCCACTCCGGAGCCCCGGAGGGATGCCGTTTTATCAAAGTGATCCCAAAGCGTGTGCCAGAAATTCATTTCAGTAGAAGAAATGATGTTGGCAAAAATAAATAAATAAATGCACTCTTTGGAAGCCTTGTCGTTTTTTCCCCCCAACCAAACACAGATATTAATATGAAACAGATATATTAATAAAGATGAGAAAAGAAAAAAAGGTGACGGTTAAAAATGGAACGTTTATAGCCGGGTCAAATCGCTGCCTCAAATCGTGACCCACCTTTAACTTTAAATCTGTTGGATTAAACAGCTAAATTAACTTGCTGTAAACTAGATGCTTCGATTATAAGCAGTCGCTAAACGTTAAAACAAAGCTCGTAGCACGAGGTCATCAGAAGCAGCCTCGTTCACTGTTCTGTTGATTGTGAGGCGTTTGACTTGGCTTTCCGCTTCCGTTTTAAACCCGAGAGAGAAAGAAAAGAAGTTCGCCTTCCTTCCGTACATCACGAAGGAGCGGCTGAACCGCACGGAGGAAGCAGCTTCCACACGGGATGGGATCTTTTCAGCCGCAGTAACCACCGGGGATGTTGACGAAATTTGTGGATTTGGCCAAATTTAAAAAGAAAAAGAAAAAAAAAAAAGTTCACTTTCTTTGACCGCATGATTAAACCAACCTTGGGGTAAGACGAGAAAGCTGTGTCTATTTATCGTCATTGTTAAAATCCGTACGGTAATCGGAATATTCCGGAATAGCGTCAGACTCGGCTGATATCGATTTATAGTACTGTTTCTTTAGCGGATTCAGTTTACGACGTCGTGATGGCTTGTGATTGTATCCTGCCAATTGTAACAAATCCTGAGTGCGTGTTTTATTACAGGCTGTTACGGTGAAATCGGAGTGGTGCGGCCGAACGTGACCCTTTGGGCGTGGAAGAGGAGGAGGAGGAGGAAGAGGAGAGAGGGAAAAACCGAAAAATAAAGCACCAAAAGAACCGTAGATACCTTCATAGACAGTCAACCATGCAGAGTGATGGGAATGGCCGATAGAGTTGCCAGCCAAGCACGTGTACACCCCAGCGTCCTTTAAAGACACATTCTTGATCTCCAGCACCTCCATCTCCTTATCCGTGGTGTTGACACCTGCCGTCTAGAGACAAGAATCACAGGATGAGGCAGGAGAGCACCGGAAATAAACCCAGAGGAGAAAGAGAAAGAGAGAGAGAGATAGATAGAGAGAGATTTATAACATGAGAGAACAGAGCAGTTGGTTTTTGTTTGGTTGTTTTTGTCATTTTTTTTTTTTTGAAAGAGCACCCAGAAGGAAAAAAGATCTGAAAATTGATCATGGAAGGAGATAGAGGTCCACATAGCTATCAACCGTTCTTTAGAGAAGAAACGACGGTTGTTCTCGCGGCTCCAGCGATGACCCTGCAGATAAACCTGGTGATTAGATCTTTGGTTAGTAGAAGAAGAGCGATCCACCTGCCAAGGAAACCCACACCTGGGGATAAGGAATCAATTTGAGGATGAGGATGAGGATGGGGCTGGATATTAACCAACCTCACCACCCTACAGTCCATCTCTACATGCACGAGATGGGCCACATGGAACTCCACCCAGCAGAGAAGGAACTCAAAACGAGCTGGACTGATGAAGTAGAAAATCGAATCGAATCAAAACAGAACAGGAGAAAGAATAGAACGAGAACAGAAGATAAAAAGAAAAGAAGACAGGACTGGGAACCTGTGGGCTTAAATTCCTAAAAGGTACCAGTAGGATTGGTTAGAGTTCCTACAAAAAATGGGGAGGATTGTGCAGAATTCCTATGGGAGTGGGCAGGATTGGTCAATTGTCCAATGGGATTGGGAAGGGTTGGTCGGAATTCCTTTAAATTCGGGACGGATTGGCTGGAAATCCTTAAGGGATGGGCAGGACTAGTCAGAATTCCTATGCGAGTAGATGAAATTGATCTGAATTCATATAGGGGTGGACAGGATTAATCAACCTTCCCATGGGACTGGGTAGAATTCCTTCAGGATTAGTCACAATTCCCGTGGGATTGGAGAGGATCGGTCAATCATCCTACGGGACTGTTCAGGATTTCTGTGGAAGTGGGATTGGGATTAAAAAAAAAAAAAAAAAAGATTCCTCCATCACACACCTATAGACAGATAAGAGAGAGACAAGAAGAGAAAGGCAAGGATGAAAGACTCAGAAATAAGTCAGGTCAGCTGATGAGGTGGGGGGGGGGGGTGAGAGGTTACATGCCTGATAAAGACTGAAGCATGCCTGGTCTCTTGGCTCGGCGGCTCAGCCTTTGAACGGCAGGCATGAAAAACTAATTTGACAGAGAGTAAGAAATGTACCCTTATTAGGATGGCACGAGGGTAATGGTGAAGTGGAGAGGAGGAAAGGGAAGGAGTCCAGTGTGAAAGCTCAAACACTTCAAGTTGGCTCTGCTGGGTTTTTCCATGGCGTCAGTAAACAGTCCAGGGCACCAAGGAAGGGGGGGGGGAGAGAAGGAGGAGAAGAGGGAGATGTCAGAGTTGTATCCTAACTGCCTGTTAAGCTTCTTTGTTTATCCATCTGTATTTCTGCTTTTTATCTCCCTGGGGCTCCTGTAAGTGGTGCGTTACCTGTGGAGGCGTGTTTAGTGACGGTGAGCCATGCGGACTGGTTGGCTTGGCCTATATAATTGGACACTTTACAAATATACTCCCCACTCGCCTCCTCCGTCACGTTGTACAGCGTCAGTACCTGCGTGTCCGAGCTGTTGACCCCAGAGTGCTGCGGAGGTCAAACAGAGGTCAGAGGTCAAAGCCAGGTTGCCTGAGCATACAGAGAGCCTTGCGTAACGAGAGGACACAGTGACTAAATGAGGATGTAGCGGCAGAGGTACACACTGGCCGTTTTTCCGCTGACAAAGTGAATTACGATTGCTTGCCAAGGGCTGGGTTACGTTTTCCTAGTGCGCACTGCTCATGGAAGACATTTTCACTTCGTCGTTATTTGGCAAAACGTGGCAATGGAAAACAGAAGGTCGAAACCAAACAAGTGCCAATGATTCGGTCGACATTAAAGATTTTCATGAGTGGTTACTGAAGATAATAGCAACCTATAGAACCTAAAATATGATGGGATTCATTAGTTACGGTCCATAATTAGCAAAGACATAGACATAGATGCTTCATGGACATTCGTCTAGAAAACATTTACTGAACTGGACATGAAGACACGAATCCGACATGAAACCTCACTGTTTAAGGGTACGACGGGTCGATGGTTACCTTTATGACTCTGACGTATCGCAGACCGTCTTCTCCTACTTTGCTGCCGTTGACCTCGATGTGTTTGAGCCACTGAATGTGTGGTTGTGGGTCACTAAAGACTTTGCATTCGAACTCCACATCGCTGCCCACCACTGCTGTACGATTGGCGGGCAGGCCGGCTTGGAGGATGGGCCTGTGAGGCGAACGCTCTGAAAGGGGGAGGGGGTAAACATACGCAGAGACAAGAGAGAAAAACTGAGAAGCTGAGAAACACTCGTTAGTAAGAATGTGAATCTCCTTCTTTTAGACATGATACACATGATGCTTCTAGGGCAACTTGAGAACTTCTGATTCTTTGTGGTTAAAGCTGGGCTGTAGGGGGAGGCGGACACAAACGATAGTAGGCACACTAGTCAAATTCCCTGCATACGTTACACTAAGGTCTTATCCTGTGATAATCTTCTACAGAGTCGTCATCATGCAAAAAGTACAGATTGGAACTGTATAAAGTCGGACAAAGTCTGTGAGCACAGCTTGTGCTGAAGGAGGGGCAGCTAATGAAGCGCTGCGTCTGGAGCGACTGTGTGCCAGCATGGGATAAGAGCGCCTGTTTTCACTCTCGCTGAGCACGGTGGCGCCGAGGATTAGTCTCGAAGCAAAACCAGAGTGCTTATAGAAATGTCACTGAATCAGAAGGGGCGGACGAGTATGTATCTATGCTACGCTGTTTGTGTCCCGGCTGAATGAAGTCCGCACAGGGTTGAGGCGTTGATTTATAAACCCCTTGCTCCGTGTGTAAATATCATCCGCGCCAGCCGATCGGCAGCTCCGTACTAATTTATTCCAAACGCTCTGACTTCATCGTGAGAGCGCATTTCCAGCTTTCACACAGAGACGACTTAATAAACACTTTCCAGTCGCTCATCAATAAAGAAGTGGCGGCTCTTGACAGCTACATGATGTTTGCGCCGTTCCGTCTATTTACCTCAGTAAAGCGCGGTAACTCATTACTGGAATTGAACAGACATAAAATTACCCAACATTTGCATACGACTAAATCCAATAAATGTAACGTGTACATTTTCGCCCATTTGTATTAAACCATTTTTTTGCCATTAGCTATAAAATGGACAAAATTGTTCTGGGGATTTAAAACCACGCGCAGGAAATAACAGGATTAAACAAGTCCTAGCATAACTACAAACATATAGCGAGCACTTAATTAATCCTGCTGTACAGTATGTGCAAACATAATCCAAACAAACAAGGAAATAAATGGTTAAAGCTTACCGACGACGTCCAGCTGATAGGTGTGGTTGATGCTGCCGTACTTATTTTCCACCAAACAGGTGTAGTTGCCTTTGTCTGAGGGCACCACCGAGTCCATTATGATCGCCCACAAGCTCTCTCGCACCTGCGTGTAAAGAACGCCGTTTATTTCTTCGCATTCACAGCTTATTATAACACCTCTGAATGCGCTTTGACACGCCGTTATTTACGTCAAGGAAGTTGACGAGCTTTTAAAGCCCAGAAAGAACTCGAAAGGAAAGGATTTAACACAAGACCTCCCAGAAAGGCAGTTTTCACATGACTAGAAATCAACAGTACAGATACTGCGAACGATAAAACATGACAAACTGACAGGAAGAACCCAAGACAGAAAGAGAATATGTTTAACAGCAGGACATTGGCAGTAGACCTCGGTGCAGTCTGTCCAACATCCGTCGACTGGCACGTACCTAAACCAGATTACGCTACACAGGAAACAAATGATTTCTACAGACACAGAAAACATAACATTTCTTATTTCACAGGTTACAGCACATGGATTTACTGCATTCAGGTCAGACGCTTCACTACATGTTCAGAGGAAATTTCAGTTTTTTCAGCCTTAAGAGATTTGACAAAAGGATTGAGTAACGAATCACTGAATCATTTTCGAGCTGACAAGAACTCGTTGAATCGGATAATCACTCGTTACAAACGTGTTGAGCAGAAAAGCATCCCAGAATCCATTTTGCATGGACAATCACATGGTCTTCTGCTGTTGTAACCTATTTTACATTTACTACATTTAACAGACGCCCTTATCCTTACATTTGTATCTCGTTTTTATACAACTGAGCAGTTGAGGGTTAAGGGCCTTGCTCAGGGGCCAAGCAGTGGCAGCTTGGTGGACGTAGGAATCGAACTCACAACCTTCCGATTGGTAGCCCGACACCTTAACCACTAGGCTACCACATCCCTGCCTCGAAATTTGATGTGCTCCTCATGTTTGTACAGACTAGTCATTTGAGTTGCCACAGACGTCCCGTCACATTGCCGCATGTCCACATGCCCACATTACTGGCTGATTGGATAATCGCATGAAAAAGCAGGGGTACGGCTGTTCTTATTAAACCGGTCTGTTCATTATTCTACTAGTCGTTTCGATGTCATGGCAAAGATCAGATCTGCAGAAGGAAAGAGAATTTATGACTTTCTGTTCTTGTTACCGAGTTCTTAAATAGGGGAGAAAGATAAAGGGGCTTTTTTGGGGGGTTCTGTTTAAATGGGAGTAATAGCTGTTCCAGATGCAGGGTCCCAGATGTGGTCTGTTGCACAAACACACGTACACACACACACACATACGCGGTCTGCCTAACTTCCTCTCAACATATGCTTAATATAATTGAACAATGAAGCTGGACTCTTGTTAAAACCTGAAGAAAAGAAAAAATAAAAATAAAAAAAACAGGCAACTAGCAGAAACGGGGTGGGGGTTCATTCATAAAAGCAAACTGCCTCCCTGAAAGGCGCCCCTGTTCTCAAACATCTTAAGAAAGTTAGAAGTGCACATGGTTGTAGTTGTGTGGTTGTGTGTGTGTGTGTGTGTGTGTGTGTGTGTGAGGGAGATGAAAAACATCTGCACACATCTATTAAGGTATATGCTGACGTTATGCATAAATATGTGCGTAAACATCAAGGAGTGTGTGAGAAGGTGAGCGTTTGTGTGAGTGTGTGATGGACTGTGGCAGGCTGAAACTCTCTCCAGATGGTAAAGCCTGTATGGTGTGTGGGGTTGAGCGAGTGAGGAGGAAGAGGCCTAATGCCTGCCAGCTGAGGAACACCTCAATGAGAAACAGAGGCACGCCAAGTCGCTATAACGCAGCACCAGCGTCAAGCCGGGCTCCTGATTGGGCTGAACGGAGGTGCAGCCCTAATGTTCCTGATTAAAACGAGACCTGTGCTTACTCGCTCGCTCGCTCCAAATCTACCCGGTGGAAAGCATGACTAACGTCTGACTATTTTATATGGGACTTTAATAAAACTGTGTGGGATCTTTGTTAGTGGTTTTAAATAAGAACAACAGTGAAATCATGCTTTTTTTTTCCAGTGACATTTCAAAAGCCATCCCTTACAGCCACCCAAATACACTCAGGGAAACTACTGGCTAGAACAAAGCTTTACTATATATTTACAGTGAATATAGACGTACCACATGACCCCCCCACACACACACACACCTGTAGCATGGAAAGCTGTGAGTAAGAAGGAACAAATTTGACCTAAACAGATGATGCAGTGAATATTAAATGCCCCGAAATGAAATGAATAAATGGGGAGAGTAAGTCCTGGATGGTGATGCATTACACATCGAGAGATGTTCTCAAATGTTCTCATTTCACTTTGGTGATTTTCTTAAGAGCTGCAAACTGGGACAACAACAGAATCAGTGCTGTAATTAATCCCTTTCAAATTTCATGGCCCCCCAAAAAAAAAAAAAAGGATCTTGCTACAGGATTCTAAGAGTTCTTTAAATATACATAAATTAGTATTTGTGCTAAAGAAATTAGAAAACACCATTGGCAAGCAGGAACAGCGATTAAATACCAATAAATATTACAGACTGTAATTTCCTAAGAGATCCCAATCACTATGTCTTGAGGTCAAGCGGGCAAACCTAAAGCTTCCAGGTAAGACGCACTACAGAGTTCTGCCGTATGGAACTTAAACGTATAAGCACAGCAGACACAGTGCCTACAGATCGAATAAAACCATCATACACGGACGACATGATGTTTTCACCTTAAAGCCTCCTATGCGCTGGTCTTTCTTAAACTCCTTGCCATTCTTCAGCCACTTGATGGTGGGAGTCGGGTTACCGACAACTGGGCAGCGGAATCGGACGGTCCTGCTGGCTGGAACCGCGTGGAGCTTCTTCTCCATCTTATCAGGATGAGCCCACTCTGGTGCCGTCGCTGAAAAGGGGGACGAGATACAAGCAAATCAAGACAAAACAAAACGCTTTGGTGTTATAGGAAAACGATCGATGACTAGGTGATATCACGTGGTGCTGAAGCAGAGCTACCAGCTTGAAAATTTCCCCAGTAAGGATTGTCTTGAAGTATAACAAAGTCACGATGTATTTCGACCTATCGGAAGGGAGAATTCTTAAGCGTCGTCATACAAGGAACGCGGCGGTGGATTGAATCGAAGTCGAGACGGAAAACGGTAGCTGATGCATCATGTATTGAGCATCTCTCGACACGTCAAATGAAAGGAAATACTGTCAAGCCACAGTTGTAGTCTAAACTGCATTCCACAGACCTGCTATAAGCATCGGAGGTGAAAAATCCTACAGGACTGCTAAGAGGACGAATCCACGAGCTTCCACAATTACACCATTACTTGCCTGACTGAAAAAACACTTCATGCGAAGAGCTTTACACACGGTGTAAATGCATGGCCCAGGCTCACTAAATCAGCTTTAGAGCTCATTCGTGTTCCACTGTAGATATTTATGGGTCTACAGAGGCGACAGGCACACTCACGCGATAGCTCTTGGCTGTTCGAGATTAACTTCTGGCTGCTGGACTGCTTCGTTTCCTCTGAAGAAGACTCGTCGTCGTCGTCGTCCTCAGATGAAGCCAGGGCATCTAAAACAAACAAACAAACAAACAAACAAACAAACAAACAAACAAAAATAATAATTAGGCAAATGGGTTCTAGTTATATGAGAAAACTGGAAAACCTTTCACTGCTCTCTTGCTTACACGTGACATTGACGTTAAAATACTCCGTGTGGTTGCCCTCGGGGCTCCGGGCGAAGCAGCCATAAAGGCCAGAGTCGGCTAGCTCCACGCCTTCGATCTCCAGCTGACCGTCGCGTAGGTGTGTGTGTTCTCCGTCAGCAAGGGAAACTTGGTCCTTGGTCCAGTTCACCTCCTGGGGCTCTTCTTTACTCCTACACTTCAGCTCCAGCTTTTCTCCCTCGTACAGGGTGTACGCAGTAGTTTCTAACAGGGCGACTGCACAAAACACACAAGGTGACTGATGAAACAGTGAACGGAGGGGAAGAGAGGTGAAAAAGGGCAGCATGACAAAAAAAAACAAAAAAAAAACTAGAGCCTCCTTCGTTGTAGGGAGGAACAGATCTGAGCAAACCACTCTAATGGAATAGTAGGAGGAAGATTAAGCCAAGAATGATTACAAACCACACTTGGGACGTTACTTTGGCACGAACAGCTAGACATAAAGATTTCACAAACCCCTTCCATTGGATGCTGTAAATCATAAGAAAGCCCCTTCTGTTTGTTGGCACAGGGATGCGAGTGCATTATTTATAAGCTTTTAAGTATTCTATATGTATCTCATCGTAAGATTTCCATATTTAAAAAAAAAATTATCCGAACACAGGGACCGCACCGACGTCCTGAGCACTTCGATAGAGGAAATCGGATCAGGCCTAGATTTTTTTGGATTCGACGCATCTTCCTTTTCTTTTAACAAATCCCACACTGTTGGGTTTCCTGCCTCCAGAACATCAGCCCTGCTTAGAACCTTCCTCGAAAGCTCTGATCCTGCACGATCGAATCTCGGCTTGAATTAGTCATCGGCCAACCGTCAGGTCAATCGTAAGTGGGAGCTGAAATTGAATTGTGGGCTGGAAGTGTATGAGGACGGGGTTATCACGACCACCTGAGCCCCTGTCGCTTCTGACGGTGGGGAGTGGAAACAGAGCGAGATGTTCTGCTTTTCATGTGGACGGTAAACACAGCACTGATTCACCAACAATCTTCTTCCAAATCTCTATAACTGGCTAGCGAGCCAACCGTTGGGGGGTAGGGTGTCGGGTGGATGGGGCAAATGGTCCTTGCAGGGGTACCTGGCAGGAGGTCTTCTGGTTCGGTGCTCTTTCTAAAAGTCTAACTTGTAAACTGGAGTCACATGCTAATTGTTCCTGCTTGAATCACAATAAGCCAAGGTGAGATCTCAGAAGAGCTCAAATGCCAAATGGTTTAGTATTGAAATGGAAATTTTAATACTTTGTTTTTTATTCGATTGAGGCGCCTTCGCTTCGTCGAATGTAGTTAATGATTTAGAAAAGGGATAGAGCTCGCATTGTGAGGTGACATTTCTTGCAAAACTGCTAGGGAAAGCAACACGAGCCGGGCTTATAGGAGGATATTTACGATGAAAGAGACTGGTCCTTTTTTCCTAACGACAAGCTGCAGCGCTCGTACTTTTTCGACATGTGTCGCGGCGAGTCCGATGAAAGACGACGTCACGCCTACGAATCCAGAATTCCCTGCTGGGTAGTGACAATGCAGCGGTCCTGCCCCCTCAGTAAGAACTATTAATGCCACAAACAAAGCATGCAAAGGGTGAGTGCAAGCAAAGCAGACAGAGAGAGAGAGAGCGAGAGAGAGCGAGAGAGAGAGAGAGAGAGAGAGAGAGAGAGAGAGAGAGAGAGACCTGTACCGGCAGGTTCTCGGGCAAAGTAACCATGGTGACCCCAGTAAGGCCCAGTTAAGGTATTTCCTGCTTGTTGAACAGACTACTAATCCTTACAGGAACAGAATGGTTATGGGGCTCAACTTCACCCTGGAAAAACACCAGAGACAGAAGGGGAAAAAAAACAGCGGACAGTCGGGAGCTGAAGCTGAATGGCGGATAAAGATTATGT
Source organism: Tachysurus fulvidraco (assembly GCF_022655615.1). Classification (NCBI taxonomy): domain Eukaryota; kingdom Metazoa; phylum Chordata; class Actinopteri; order Siluriformes; family Bagridae; genus Tachysurus; species Tachysurus fulvidraco. The sequence continues at coordinate 22,655,871 of NC_062531.1, read as the reverse complement.
CGTGCTTACTCCATAGCTTGTAGCCTTCTTTAAAAAAATGTTTTTTTTTTTGTTTTTTTAATATCATTCCATACCTCCTTCCTTTTAATAACCTTTTTTCCTGCCTCCCTTCAGTTGATAAGCCTATGTCAACATTCGTGCTATTACTCCAGGTCACAGGAAGGCCATAAAAGACTTGCTGTTTAAAAAAAAAAAAAAAAAAAAAAAAAAAAAAAACAGTGTCACTTTGAAGTGCAGCAGCAGCCAGCCACTGTGGTTTAGGACACACACACACATATACATACCAACACACACACACACACACACACACACACAAACACACCAACACACACACCAACACACACACCAACACACACACCAACACACCAACACACCAGCATACACACCAACACACCAGCATACACACCAACACACCAGCATACACACCAACACACATTACATATTCGGTCATCCTGACGGAGGGAGGCACGGGTGTTTGTTTGAGTCTACACACTCAAGTCAACTAATGACCTTTGTGCCAGATCTGCACAAATGAAACGTTATGAGCAGCTGATAAGTGAGTGTTAACAGATTCGCTTCCTTCCTGGGGCTCAACACAAATATAATAAAGACGAGAAACAAATCAGCGTGAAACAAGGTGATATTGTACAAGCGTCAGAGGACAGATGGTGCTTTAGTATATTAGTGAAACCAATAAATGAAAAAAGTTTGCTTAAAATCTTAAACACTGCTCGTTGTCCTGGATCTCCAACAATAACTGAGAATATCACTGTAACTGAAAAAACACACTTTTGTTTCCTCCCCCCAGAGTTACCAGTCTTCTCCCTGACTTAGCCGATCCTCCGGATTCCAACAGAGGATTAAGTGGGATCAAATGCCATATCTTCAGAAAAAAAAAAGGATCTCGGAGGGAACAGCCGCTATCCTCGTTCCCACTTCAGCGGTTGACTGACGTGCCTGATAAACGCTCACGATCGTGACGGGAAGAATCTTTTCTCCGGTATGTTATTTTTCGGCAAAAGCCTGAAATACGCCGTCTGTTTGGGGGAACTTTACAGCGTTAAAAGGTTTTAACGGGTGTCCGAATAGGAAGCAATAGAGCAGTGGGATTTCCTTTAGGAAGCCGCACTCGTTGCCAAATGACGGAGGGAGGAAAAGATGACTGGATACGACTAGAGAGATGCGTGTTCTTGAGGCTAGCGATGGATTGAGCTAAATTATGTACTGGGTTCGAAATTCTGGCTTCGGGATCTTATCTCGATATAAAAACGATTCGAGTAAGAATCGATTCGACACCGATTCGAATCCAATATGATTCGGTTCTGTTTAACAGAACATGCACGGAGGAGTCTTAGTCCTGATTCAGACAGAAGGACTAATTTAGTGTCCAGCTTTTCATTACAGTGCTAACAGCAGGTCATGAAACAAGAATGAAAGCATGTCTGTGTGAATTTCATTAGCAATTCTGATCATCTCCACAGGTCCGACTATCGCTTGCTCTGATTAGTGGAGATTTCTTCTCACCAGGAGACAATAAGCAAATGGGGGTGAATGCTCTCCCAGACCCCCCCCCACACACACACACACCCCTCCATCATGCCATAGATACTAATGACATTTGTTCACAATGGCTGCAGTTCTACAAACAATCACAACCCAAGCACACACCAGCGCATGCACACACACACACACACACAAAAAGGGGAATGGGGGTGAGATCAGCCTGTCCTGCTGAATCACACCTATTGTTCCCTTAGTCTCCACCCGTCCCCATCTCCGCAGAGGCCAAGCGAGTGTGTGTATTAGAGAGAGAGAGAGAGAGAGAGAGAGATAAAGAGAAGGATAATTCCAAATAAAGAGGGAATAGTGGAAAGGAATGTAAGCAGGTTGCTATGCACAAATATGGTTGAGCCCCACACAGACACACAAACACGATCACATCTACACACACCATCACACACATAAAACATTCCGTACAGCGCTGCCAAATCAGGCATCGGTTTTCTCCACTGCAACGCCATCTTCAACTAATCTGTTCCAGAATTAAAAGCACAAAACAAAACAAAAAGCAGCAGCACTTTCCATCCGAACTTCTGTCCTTACACAAGCGACCGCCTGCTGCCTCAAATATATTTACGCTGAATTCGACTTCACTCAGAACGGAGAGGTTAGAATTGGGTCATATTAAACTTCGACACATTCGAGCTAAGACGTGCGGCACAGGACTGGACCGTGTGATTCTGTAACACTGTGCCGTGAGTTCACAACACCACTTTTCTTTGTTGTGATATCATCTTTATTGAAAAGAATTATAAACTGACTATAAGCAGCGACATAAAAAAAAAACAAACAAACAAAAAAAAAAAGTACACATTTCTCTCATTTCGGTGTTGCTCTCTATTTAATTAAATTAGATTATGTTCATTTTTTTTATTTTATGTTCATCATATTTCCGTTCTTATTAAATATAACATTTGATGTAAATGATAAATTTAAATTTTAGTTTCAACATAAAAAAAATTAAATAGAATTAAAATAGAAAATGAAATAGAAATTAAGTCTGTGGCTTACATGCATTGGAGTTTGGACTATTCATGCTTTCTTGCTTTAGTTGGTAAATAGTGGCTAGTAAAAAATATATATATATATATATATAAAGCCTGCTTCACACGAGACTCCACATTAGGACACGACCCCAAGTTGAGAATCTACAAATCTTATGTGGTACCTTACTGATTGTCATTCGTGCTAATGGGTTGATGCCCATTCCTGACCTTTAGTCTACTAATTCCACACTGGGAGTGAGTTTTGTTTGTTTTTAACCCCTATAGTCAGAGAAATTCTGTGCTTCAAGCTTTACTTGAACATCTCATTACTAGCTCTTAATTCTACTCGTCGTTCAGGGGAGTCAATTTAAGTCAGCTTCTACACAATCCCGACTTTTTCATCTCCTGAACCACCAGGAAAGCTGAATACATACCTCATATACAGGAAAAAGTGTTAGAAAAGAGGCGAGAAGAAAAATGAAAATATAAAAAGATGTTATAAAATAAAAACGAACAAAGCCTGGAACTGTTTAAAAAGCTGCGCTGTCTTTTCGTTAATTCAAATCAACGGAAACACAGAAGTGCCATAACTATAGCCAGCGCCGACTAATCCTTCCACTCTTCCTCCTTCCTTTGATTGAGCTCCAGTCTTAAAAGGAGTAAGCTGAGCTTAAAAAGGAAGCTATAGGAGATTGATCCTTAGTGTGGCTCAGTGCTGTTGAGCTGCAGTAGACCCTGTATACAATGCACGTCTCCGCCGGGCCTACGTAAAGGCCGAATCTTTCATCTGTACGAGGGTTATAATGCCCGCAGACACCAAACCTCGTCTACGAATGTAAACAATTTACACAAGCACATGTTTCAAAGCAGAACGAACCCAAATAAAGAAAAGAAAAAAAAAAAGAAATCGAAGTAAACTTCAAATCCAAAGGAAATGAAAAACACAGGCTGCTAAGATTACAAATGGTGATTGCTTTAAGGTGGTATTTGAACGGCGCTTGCTGAGGGCCAAGTGTTTGGTTTCGTTTGTTTTTTCCTGGGGAGGAGATGGACAAGCCGCACAAATGCCGCAGCGTCAGGCCACTCGTCGACAGCTGAAACTATCATTCACTCCACAGGAAACGAGGGGATGAAGGGGGTGGGGTAAAGGGGGTGAGCGGAGCAGAGCGGGACGAGACTGCCATTTACCGTGACAGGAGGAAGAAGGGAGGAGAAGAGGGGAAAAGGGGCAGAGGGCCCCTCAGCACGCCTGACCATTTGGTGATGGAGTGGCAGGAAAACACTTTTCTCATCTTCTAGCTCCTCCACATCTTCCTCCTGTCTTTTTTTTTTTTGAGCTCCCAAAGGCGCTGGTCAATCAGCGAGAGTCTTGACCAAGATTCTCATTATCCCAAAAAAAAAAAAGGCTTCAGGTTTTTTGGCTGACCCAGCATTAACCCTACCTGGACTTCCTGAAATGTTGTCCTGTGTGTGTTTAGATGATGTATCTATGCCTCGCTTATTCATACATGTCTCAGCTGCGTATCAGAGTGAAAATTGGGTTCTCTTTCCCAGAAACACGATCTCGGCTGTGGAATACCACCACAGGGTGGAGTGCTCGCTGTCTCCTCTCCTCCTATTTTAAAAAATGCAGTAATTTATAGCTTTCCTGGTAGTCGAGTCTTCCCTTGACAACAAATACCTTTTCATTACAAAAGGAGCACAGAGAGACAAAAAAAAAGGTGAGGGGGGAGAGAGAGAAAGAGAGAGAGAGAGAGAGAGAGAGGGAGATATTTTTGCGTACCTTGAGGCTAGAGATGGCAACAATTACACACCCCTGTATACTGCCTACTTCCCAAACCTGGTTTATTTAAAGCTAGACACAAGAGAAAGTGAGACCGTTAGACAAATAGAGAGAGAGTTAGATAGATAGGCAGACAGATTAAAAAAAAAAAAAGAAAGATATAAAGCATTTTTAATAGCAGTATGGGAATAGTTACAGGAGGTGTTTGTCTTGCCCCGGACCACACTGGTTTTCCCAAACAGAAGTGCAAAAGGTGGAGCACGTTTAAACCTGCGAGCGAGACAGCAGCTCTCGCCACCGTGGAATGTTGCCAAGAGACACATTTTTCAGGATTTTATTTCATGGTGCTCTCCCTCTCTCTTGCCCCCTCCCTCTTCACTCCACTAGTGCCATTTGTGTGTGAAGTTTGGAGTTTAAGTTTAACTTGCTCCTTCTTTCAGGGAGCCACACAGGCCCTCGTTCTTGTTTTGCAAAAGCACAAAGGCACAAATCATGCTCTTTTAACCTGCGGATGAATACTAGAGGTGAAGTCTCACTAGTGGCTGGGTTTATTTGACTCGTCACTTGCAACTTGACTCGCTAACATATGAAATATATCCTTTGAACCTTAAAAAGTAATAGATATGAACTTCTAGTGGCTTGCTAGGACTTCCTAGATGTGAAATTCCATTGAGGACTTACTCTTCAACTTACTATCTGACTCAAATAATGTTCTTCTGACCTTAAAATGAGTATGAACTTTGCCTGCTACTTGATTTACTTACACACCAATTATGCTTTCTGAGAATGAAAATCAGCATTAGAAAATCAGCATTAGATGTGAACTTTTACTGACTCGCTAATTGATTCGCTAGCACATGGCTCTATGAACCTTAAGGAATTAGATACAAAGATTCATAAGTGACTCTACATGACTCACTCAACAAGGAATTATAACTAAAAGCTCAATTTGATGTGAGCAATGAGCTTACTATTTGACTTGCAATTTGATTCACTATTTGACTCACTATTTGATTCACTATATGGCTCTCTATTTGATTCACTATATGGCTCACTATATGACTCACTATTTGATTCACTATATTAAAGCTCAGTGCCTTTTGATGTGCCCTTGTACAGCTTTTTTTTTTTTTTTTACCTATCACAATCCTGAGGTGCTGAGAATAGTGTTTCTATAGTGTTGGTCTTTTCTTTCCAGTGTTGATAAAGTAGTTAACAGAACATATCCAGGAATACAAGGAGGTAATTATCAGCACTGTTAGTTTGGTGGTGTGGAAGAAGAAATCACCCTAAAACCATACTTGTAAAGACTTTTCTCTTTTCCAAAATGGCTGAAAATATGTCGGAAATCCACGGCTCAATTCTGCCAATCGTTCGGGAATCTTTCCCAAAACCAACGTTTAAACGTAGGCTTTAGTCTGTCATTTAGATTTGAAACTGGTCATTTAGTTCAAGTGTTCCTTTGCTGTTCTTCACTAAAGCTATCCACAGTCAGAGGATCGAGAACACTTTGTGAATGTGAAAGTGCAGCACGTGTATAGGAGGGTAAAGAAAGATTTCTCACCTTGCTCTGGGTTGGCCGGCCTGGTGTGGCCCTGCAGAGGCTGGGTTAGAAGAACCGAGAACAGCAGCAACATGACCTTCATTGTGTTCTTCATCATGCTCCTCTACAGCAGAGCTTGTTGCCTGGTGTAGCTCTCCATACAAACAGCTAGGACATCGGGTCTAGCAAACAAACACACGCATACTTTATTTAAAAACACTACACTACCTATAGGAGAACTTTATTTAAACTGACACAGCAAACAAGAGTTTTTTTAAATTAAAGAAAGCAAAAAAAAAAAAAAAGGCCTTCAGTCTGGACAAAAAATCCACACTGCCAACTCGAGACTGGGCCTGAAGCCAAGACAACAACCACAGTCCTGGAATTCCAGTAAAATCCAAAACCACTCTTTCGGAAACGTCGCTGTAGCTTTGACGGTGCTTTGAGAAGTTTGTGCAGCAGAGACAGAGTGACTGAGCATTTACAATGTCATTAAACAAAAACCTCATGCGACACCTTCACGCTGAGCAAAACAAAGTCTCGCTGTGCCGTTACAGAACAGCACGTCCCTAAAGTGCACCAGGATTTGGCTTTACCCGTCGACATTCCTGTGATAAGAAAAAGGAGTGGGCATTTTTTTTTCCAAATTAAAACTTTTACTTGCTTGACTTTTGAAAGCTGAAGAGTGGAGATTCTGTCTATACTAAAGGCTGCGTGGGGACATGTTATATCGTTATACCTTTGTTAACAAAATAAAACCGGTGTTTTAATCCGTTTGACCGAAAAAAATAACCACTTGCTTACTTTTTATCCATTTACAGTTACATATAAACAAGTTAGTTCTAATTCCTTACATTACAGCAATAAAATGTAATGTTTTCGGTGAATGTCACCTGGTAGAAATCTTTACTGTATCAACAATCCATGTGTGTGTGTGTGTGTGTGTTTAAATTGTTTGTGATTACCTGGAGCGTCAGCTATACAAGTCCCTGTGAATTAGCTGGTTATTATTTACTAGAACGAGTGCCGTTTTTAGAGCTTACAGAAAATGAACCGACACCTTCTGACCAAATCAAGCTGAGTATTTTTACCTTCGATGTTAAAGAAAAGTTTCTGTTTCGTATAGCGCTATGACGGAGAAACGTATGTTTATGACTAAGGTTTCCCGTGTGCTGTCTGAAAACAGACCAAGAGACAAAGACATCATGCTAGAGTGCATCCCATCCCCACATGAACCCACAACACCATTTGTCCTATTGATTGCTGGAGCTCATTCACCAAATGTTACTCACTCTTATACAAACACACTTATTAGCTTGAAGAAGGGGTGGGGGGGGGTGTGTGTGTTTGAAAGAGAGAGAGAGACTTGTTCTGTGCTAAAAACTGATCACACTTTAAGGCAGCTTATGTTGTCCTTTAAGCAACGCCAAATTACTCTGGAAACCAAAAACCAAGATTTTGTATGTGGCAAAAGTCATTTGTCTGTTAATCACTGCCTTGGAGTTTATGTAAATTCTCTCTGTTGGGCATTTCGTCACCTTTCCAGCTGCTCCGCGCTGGGATTGGGAGAACAATGCCAGTGAACAAATGCTACGACTGCAGGAGAATGAAAGAAACAGGGGGGGGAAAAAATAAAAAATAATGGCACCCCACAGGGTTTGCCAATGCACCCTGTGTGAGCCTGAGGGTCAAACGATTGAAGGCAGGAGCCTGGAGAGCGAGAGAGAGAGCGAGAGAGAGAGAGAGAGCGAAGGAGACCAGGTGGAGGGATGGTCCTTACAGGAAGGTGTGTGTGTGTATATCAGAGAATGAGCTCCGAGTTCCCTCTCTGCTGCCAGACACTCGGAAGTGAGAGGAACTTACAGTCAGTCACGTTCACACATTATCAGACCCCCCCCACACACACACACGCACGCACATCTACCAAATAAAACCGCATGAAAAGGGGGGGGGCAAAAGCAGTATATTTAAAGCTCTGTATCTAATGCTGTTGCTTATTTCTTTATTTAAATAGTCCTAAAGCATTCCCTTACATTAGAGAGCAGACCGACTGAACACTGATTCACAGCTTTAGTATGTTGGCAGGAATCTTTCCATCTTTCCATATATCAAAATCTCGCTTGTTCCTGGCCCACATGTGGAGAAAACGGCAAAGGATCTAAACGAGTGCAGATCGGGTTTCCTGTTACCGTCTGTGTAAACAAACAAGTGGCAGCTCCTGCAAGCTGTGGAACAGAGCGAGCTATTCATTAAAAGCACACGCTGAAGCAGGACTGGAGCGGAAGAGTGAAAAGCGGAGTGGTCGGACCCCTAATTAAACGGAGCCCAGGATGTCGTCTCGCTGTGATCGGCGAAGGGGAACGGGGCCAAGGCGCGCACACCCTCATTATGGCTGCCTGCTAGCGGAGTGGAACGTTTTTTTTTGGGGGGGGTCCCCAAAGTGTCCGGCAGCAGTAAAGTCGAGGCGTCTGCATTTGTTGTGCTACGCTGGTGATGATATTTATTAGCTTTCACTTTCCTTTCGCCTCTCATGCATAACTGATTTGCTTTTGTACTATTCAAATAAGTTATTCTGCCACTCCTGTATCAGGATGCAGTACTGTGTGCACTTTGCCATGCGTTTCAGTTGCTTAATATCCAAAGCGCAGGTTGTGCCTGTAGGGTCACTAAGAGCACCAGCTATTTATGTTGTTTCGGAGGGTGGACGTATTTTTAAAGGGTTGCTGGCTGCTGCTTTTTCAGGCAGCCCCAGAAATTAGAGGGTGGATCGTTCCTGTCCTCTGCTACCACACACACTGTTCCGCGGTTCCACCCAAAAGAATGTCCGATGGGAACGTGGCTTTCATCCTCAGAATGTCGGACAAGAAGATGTGACAGATATAGCCATGGATTACTTGTGCGCGTGACCGGAGCATGATGCCGACAGTAAGTGTTGCACTGCATGGCAGCTCATCACGCTTGAAGGAGAACACGAACATGAAATTACGGTCATTGGAACTGGCTTGTGCTATGATCGACAGGAAAGGAGGTCCTTACCACCCAGAGAGAAGAGCCAATTATGTGGTCTTAGACTCTAAGCCAAATCATAGCCTTATGTTCCTGATGGTAAGCAACAAGTTGCTTGTGTCATTGATAGTTCCCCCTTCAGGCTGGAGATAAAAATGCTGCACCACACGGCAGCTTAACTGTCTCTGAGGAAAGCATCTATTAATCTACGGACGTAGACGCCTCTGTAGATCTTCTCGTCTCAAGATGGATACTGGACGAGCGCCGTCCGATGGATTAGCAAAGCAAGCTACCTGAATTAGCTATGTATACTCGTCAAAGATCTTGAACTGCCACATGGTTATGTTAAGGCTTGCTGTTTCATAGACTTCGGAATCAGTTAAGAAGCTTTCCGCGAGTTAAAATGTACCACCGCGTAGTTAGTCGCCGTTAGCCGATTTCTACGCCAACCAAACCTGAAGCTTGCTAGACCTGATCGTCACAGAGTTTACAGAAAGGTACGACGCGAGTTCAAGCGTGCTGCGAGCCAAGCTGCCATGCCCTCTGAAATCCACCCTTCTGCTGAATGTCTGCTATGAATGTAGACAAAGAAGGTGGCTATGACGAATGGCATTTAATTACACACCACCATTGTGCTAATTCTTCTTCTGACAAGACAGTGGAGCTAGACTTTCCTCAATAAGCCCTTCGCGGGTCAAGAACACCGTTTCAGTACAGTGCCTCTGAACTTCTGACCCGCTTTGAAGGTGCCGCTGTAGAAACACTGGCCAAATCCTGCAGGACCAACTAGTGCAGCAATCTGCCCTCCAATTTCACTAATTGATGTAATTATGGCCTTTAAACGGCTGTGTTTTTACAAGGCTAGCTCCAGTTCTCAGTTTCAAAGGGTCAAGAAAAGAAAACAATGACAAAAAAAAAAAAAAGTATTCTAACTGCCAGAACTTGAGATATTACAAACTTTTCATCTGGCCTTTATGACTTGAAACTCCAGATAAACTCAAGCAGGCGCTAGCAAACTCAAGCTGGCTTTAGCATCTGACGCCAAAAAAAAAAAAAACAAAAAAAAAACATCTGGCAAATGTTTTAGACGCTGATGGTTCTTTGCGGTCAACTTGTGAAGACGGAAAAGCATGCGGTTATCCGAGGTATGATGTAGTCTGACACCAAGCAAGATTACTGCAACCACAACAAAGCTGACAAAGAAAACCAAGAAAACCAAGAAAAAGATTTACCACAGCAATTTGCCAGTAATTCATATTTCTTCTATTCTTTTATCCACGGATACACAAGTTCATTCGCCAGATCGCAAACACGGCAGTCTAGAAGCGCACGCTTCCATGACAGACTCACGTCATAAAGCAAAATCTATGAAGCTTTTTACATTACAAACAAAATCAAGGCTCCTTTCAAAGATGTATGAACTTTTTGCATGTATTTGGGATTTGAAATACAGCCAGAACTTCAGTCAAGTATCTTCTGCCTGATCGACATAATATATATGAAATATAAAATTATGACAGTTTTTCTGTGCATTCTATCTTTCCGTCATCCTTTGCATTAGATTGCCATTACGTTTGGGGACGTTCGAGCTGCTTTGCTTCCCGTGCACAAGGTGGAAATTGACCGTGAACGCTTTTACTGCGAATTTCAATGGACACTCAAACGGCAGCCAAAGGGTTTAAGGACGCGGAAATGGAAATGGGAAGGGGGAGGTTGTGTGTGTGTGTGTGTGGTAGTGAGGGGGTATGTGTGTGGATACATAAGATAGTTTGAAAATGTAGAGGCTTTAACAGAATTAATCCGAGATGAATGGGAATGAATTACAGGTTGCGTTCTGTGACATGTGGAAGGCTACAAGTCTCTACAGGCCTTCAAACAAACACGGCGGCGTCTCTGTTGCAGTCACAAATAACGCAGACAAGAAGCTTCCAAAAATACAAAGCATTCTGGCGTGAGAAATGTAGCTTAGTTGGAACATCCATATAATACACTGCTAAAAATTATTGAATGAACGCTTAAATCACAAGTTCGATTTCGATGAACAAAATATAACAAAAGAAAATGGAAACCAAAGTCAACTCGTCATGGACTGGTTTAAAAAAATAAAAATCACACCAAAAACTACTTGCCTCGATACATAATGCCCTTAATGTGAGGGCCAGTCAATGATATCCATGTCTTCATCATCCAGAAACTGCCTGCATGGTCTGGCCATATGAGGCTGGGCATTAGCATGTGCCAGTAGAGTCCCAGGTCATAACTGAATCACCACCATACTGGTCATGCTGGATGCTGTTGCAGGCAGCTTAAAGTTCCCCATGGCATCTCCAGACTCTTTTATGTCTGTCACACATACTCTGTGAGAACCTGCACTGATCCGTGTGGAGAACGAGGTGCCAACGGAAGCCCTTTTAGTGTTCTCTAGCACATACCATCAAGCTGGAGACTGTTTCTGATAGTTTGGTCGGGAACCATGCACATCAGAAGCCTGTTCAAGGTCATATTTTAGGCTATGCCATGACTCCTCTTGTTGCAGATACCGGTCCTGATTCTGGGTCACTGCCCTTCTACAAGCCTGCCTGGTTCTCCTTGTGCAATTGCCCGTCTACTGGAATCTCCAACATTGTGATGGGAGACACAGCAAGCTTCCGATGGGACCCTGCGTTGGCGGTGGGTGCCATCCTGGTGAAGCTGGACTACCTTTGCAACCTGATTGGGTTTCTGATACTATTGATGCCTTATAATACGCCTTAAAAATGCCTCATATGTAGGGACAAGGGCTAATAAAACTACAAACTAACGACGAATTAGTCAAGAAGGATAAACAGGGAGTTGTCTTGCCTTTGCCTTGGTCATGCCACCTGTTGTCACTTTCATTTGCACCAAACCAGCTTGTTTTGATTCACGTTCACTTATGGTTCCAAACTACATAGATCGATATATATGAAATTTAACTGAATGTTATACTGACAGCTACATGCTGTAATCCAAGGTTTATGTCCAGAAATGTGTGAAAATGAATCCGAGCACAAAAACAGCTGTCCGTTATGACTTTTGCGACACTACGAGGATGAATTAGACACATCGCTTTACTAAATAACAAATAGTTCACTATTATACCCAAGAGAGTCCTGCTATCAAATATACCAGAAAGCAAACTTACAGAGAGAGAGAGAGAGAGAGAGAGAGAGAGAGAGAGAGAGAGAGAGAGAGAAGAAGGGTCTCTGTTTTAAAAATCACTCATAAAATGTAGAGAATGAACAGCATCATCATCATCATATGTGCTTCATCATGATCATCATCATCTGTGCTTTATCATCAACATCATGTGCTTCATCATGATCATCATCATCATCATATGTGCTTCATCAACATCATATGTGCTACATCATGATCATCATCATCATATGTGCTTCATCATGATCATCATATGTGCATCATCATCTGCGCTTCATCATCAACATCATCATGTGCTTCATCATCATCACATGTGCTTCATCATCATCATATGTGCTTCATCATCAACAAATGTGCAATGTTGACAAAAATTTGTAACACACTTTTTTTTGTCAACTAACTCAAAACAATGCACAATGGCTTGAGAACGAAAATGTATTTGCTTTTAAAAAAAGGTAAATAATACTACTAATAAAAAAAAAGTCCAAATGTTTTACCTGTTCTTTTTAAAAGTCCCCACATTTAAAGTTAATGCAACAGGGCAGAGAAATATACGGCTGGAAACCCTTTGCTTATTTGTGCCTACATTTTACAGCTTGAGGTAAAATGAGAAGTTTAGCCCCAGCTTAGGTAGTGTTTCCTTTAGAGTCTGAGGTAAAGTAGTCACCATAGCACAAAGGGTATGAGGTAAATAAACACACAAGCCTGCTTTTACTACACAAAAACACCACATGACAGATTGTGCACTGAGAATTTCTCTCTCAGACATGAAAACTTAACAACAACAACAACAACAACAACAAAACAGGATTATTTAACACCTGAAGTACTCACCTTTACCTCAGGACTTGTTGAAGATAGTTGAAGAAAAAGTTAAAGATTGACTTATTTCCGTATTATTGTTTTTTTATTCTCTCTCTCTATTCGTGTACAAACAAAAAAAAACAAACAAACAAAAATAACATAAAAACAGTCCACAATACAAGTGGAAAACTCGTTCACTTGGCAAAGAAAAAGCCCCGAGGCTGAGATTGAGAGACTGAGAGAAAATAAAGCTAATCCCGAATCCAAATCCGAATCCAAAGCGTGAACGAATTTGGATTTAGAGACTGGTTTAAGATTCCCAACAGGAGTCGCACCGTCAGGTTTAAACCTTTCCACAGCTCAGAATTCCACCCGTGCTTCTTCTTCCTTTTTTTTTTTCCTTTTCTCCTTTCTTTTCTTTTCCCCTCTGTTCAGGACGCGGCTTGCTGTCGCGCGGAGGGGATCAAAAAGGAGGAGGAAAAAAAAAACTTTTACCGCGTCTTTGATCGTAAATCCGCTTCAAAGTATCCAGTTAAAATGTAGTTATACAAAGGGGGGGAGAGGGAGGTAAAGAAAGAAAGTACGGTGTTGTTCTTTCTCTTTTACGTGTTCAGGAGAGACTGAGAAAGCGAAAAACTCTCACGTTCGCATCCCGGAGTAATTCATACTCTCTCTCTCTCTCTTTCTCTCTTTCTCTCTTGCGTTACTTTCCTCCTGTCCGCGTTTCCTCCCCCACCGCGGTGTGAAGCTCTAAAAAAAAAGGGGGGGGGGTAGTTAAAGGAAGGAGGAGATTCCAGAGTCGCGCGTGCGGCTTCGCTAAGACGCTGGAAGAAGCTTGTGCGCGCGCTCTTGCAGAGCTGTGATTTAAAAAAAACTACCCCTCTCCTCTGCACATCACCCCAAACCACCCCACCCCTCCACACTACCCCTCACCTCTCCACCACACTAAACCCCTCCCCTCCACACTACCCCTACCCTCCTTGTCTCCCCTCCCGTCCCCTCCCCTCTCCTCCCCACTACCCCTTCCTTCCCCTCCCTTTTCCACTCGAAGCACCTCAGCGATTCTCCACCGGCACATGAGGTGCATTATGGGATTGTAGTTTGTTTGTTTGTTTGTTTGTTTTTTACCTTACTATATCACTAAGTGATATTTTACAGTACAGCACCAACCTGCTTTCGTTCATTTAATACAGATATAGTGCTAAGGGTAAATGTATAACATTTCACATATCAAATCACTGTTGTGTTTTTTTTTACTGATATAAGATAAGATCAGATCAGATAAGATAAGATAAGATCTACCTTTATTCGTCTCACAGTGGGGAAATTTCTGTTACAGCAGCAAAGAAAAAGAAATGCAAATATATAAAAGAATAAAGATGTAATATAGTACACAGTATATACACAACACAATATATAAATACAAAGAAAAAAAGAGAGAGAGAGAACTCTGAGAGAAAGTGATCATAAACAGAGATGTTATTAAGCAGATGTTAGCTAGCTAGCTTGTTGTTAACGTTAGCCTACAAGCTATTGTCAACTGTTGCTGTTCTGCTATTTCGGTTTAAAATGCTGCGTGTGTGTTTTAAGTTCACTACAGTGGAATAGTAAGAGCTGTTCAGACTATCATGAAGAATGCTCACAGTGCTGACTTTAGACTCTGTATATTTATAATCACACCCTCCAGTGTCACCCATATGAGGATGAGGTTCCCCATGAGTCTGGTTCCTCTCAAGGTTTCTTCCTTCACCGTTCAAGGGAGTTTTTCCTCACCACGGTCATCCGAGTCACCTCAGACTTGCTTATTGGGGATAAATACAAACACATTTATATATATCTAATATTTATCTTGAAATTTGTATTATTTTAATCTTTATATTATTCTTCATAATAACCTTTTGTTCTATGTTTATGTTTTGAAAAACTTCTTTTGTCAATTGTAAAAAGCTCTAGAGCGTACGTGGATTGAGTACAGAAAAAAACACATACAGTGTATACTTCAGAAGGAACAGATCCTACTTAAACTTAAACTTAAATGTCTCCAACATTGTTAGGCATTTACAGGAAGAGGGTCAAGTCAACAGAGTCGTGTCAGATCTCCAGCAGATGTAGCCTTATTTTTTGTTTCAGACACCAATCAGACTTGGCTTGAACCCAAACAAGGATGTAGTTTGCAATCATAGAGAGAACCTTTAATCATTCCCTGCTAAACATTTTGGTAAGTAAACTCTTACTAGTTTGGAAGCTTGTCATGAGCTCACGTATGCGATCGTTTTTCATTTTGTCATTTAAATTACACAGCTAGCCAGGAAATGTTTTCAGCATGTCTGCAAATCTGGATTACAGTAAAGATTGAAATTGTAGCTATCCTTCCGTGATTTTCATTTTTTCCTGGGTTTGTAAATATCCTCCAAAATTGGGAGAGTTTCACAGCAGCACTTACAACAAGCTGTAGATTGCCCTTGGATAAGATGTTTGCCAAATGGGGGCAGAATAATTGGCAGTAGTGTTCCAAGCTGCATATTGCTATTAGGAAATGGGACCAAGATGACCTTGCCAATATACACAAGTGGGAGGAAAGTGATATTGTAATTAATAGACATGGACACTTTAAATGCTGATGAAGGTTACAGTATAATTGGTGCTATTTGTTGTCCCGATTCCTTATCAGATGGACAAAGGTATATATTGTGTGTGTGTGTGTGTGTGTGTGTGTGTGTGTGTGTGTGTGTGTGTGTGTGTGTGTGTGTGTGTGTACTAATTCTACACATCTCTATCTCAGTTTGTGTTCAGGTTATAAAATTTCTAAAAGTCATTAAACCTAAACTCATTACAGCGTCTCAACAAATTACACTTCTTGCCCCATGTTAATAATTGATTTGGGGAATTTTATATCAAACAAATGCTGTGTTTTTATAGTAAAAACACTCTCACAACAAGTTGTTAAACAGCAAGTATTAAGCCCACCTGCAAGACAGAATAGAGTCATGGAAAAACAAGTTGTTTTTCTCAACTCAAACATTATTTATTTGTTTTCCACGCTTTCTGTGATGTCACAGGTTTTCCGGGTTGGCCCTCGCAACTCAATTAAACCTCAGTTGACATCAATTTACCTCCCAGACAACATCGTAAAAGCAGAAAGAAGCAATCTGCCGTCATACCAGCAAACACTTTACTCAGGCCTTTAAAAAAAGCCTAGGGGCTTGTTTGCTTAGTAAAGGAAACACAAGGATTTTCAGGCAAGACATTCATTTTTTAAACCAAATTGTTCCCTGAAGGTGTAAACAATTGTAGTTTTTTTTTTTTTTTTCAAACCATATTGTGATAACACACAAGCTGACATCAACACCCCCAGATTGTATTGACCAGATGCCTGACGGGTCCAAAAGGTGCATTTTCTAAGAAGAGGAAGTGGTTCCTGCAGCTTATTATGTTAAATGGCAAAGCCTTGGAATAAATCTAACTAATTGTCCATTAGCAAGAGTTTTAGTCTTTGGGGAGCAAGCAGGCTGACCAAAAAGGGCCCCATTGACCCACTAAAGGGGGCTTATCGCCAAATACAGGAGTGAATAGAAGTGGCAATGTGGTGTGAACCAGCCTTACAGGAGACTAATGAGGGACAGGCTGGAAAACAGAAAAGATAGATGAGGTTTGAGAAATGGAAAACTGGTTTTGGCATATTGGGCTCCAGTTAAACCTGGCTGCA
The DNA here is from genome assembly GCF_022655615.1 of Tachysurus fulvidraco. NCBI lineage: Eukaryota > Metazoa > Chordata > Actinopteri > Siluriformes > Bagridae > Tachysurus > Tachysurus fulvidraco. Next base: position 22,639,306 of record NC_062531.1, on the reverse strand, counting down.
AAGTTTAAAGCGATGCTTTTGTTTAATTTGGCACAAGAACACCTCAACAACGCCTGATTTGCTCAACTTTTAGGATCAAACGGGAATCGTCTGGGTTATGTTGTCATTTTTAATCCTGTCAAAGATGCTAAGGATCACACGAAAGTTTTTAAATATGTGCTGCCTCATCTGTTCAACATTATTACAGTATTAGCCTTTGAAACATATGATCCATGAAGACATTGAGAATTTCTGGAGGTCAGCTCTTTGATGGTGAACTCCACACAGTGCTGCTTCATCTTTGATTGTATATATGGAGCAGCCAGCTTTACACACATCGTATTGATGATGATTGACGATCTCTTGTTTAAATTTTGCCTGGGCTTCGTGTCATTCACAGCTTTCAAAAACTTGCAATAAGATAGTGTTCGGATTGGGAAGTTCATATAGCTGTTTCTTAGGAAACATAAGGCAGCTCAAGCTTACAGTACATTTTGTTTACTGCATCATTCTGCTAATCTACTGTATAAGTAGATTTCCAAACTAATTGCAATGGGTGCTTGGAACCCACAGATGACCACTTACAGCTATACTTATTCTTATTCCTAGGTAAAAACTTTACTTTGCCACATTTTAATAAGAAAAGGTACAGAGTGTTTATTTTGAATGCCAAGTGGTTGAAGTGGCCAAGCTTCCTACTAGAGGAGACCATTTGTTTCTCATGCCTTGCTAAAAAAAAAAAAAAAAAAAAAAAAAAAATTAAAACACACTGAATTGCCATTAGCTAATTGGATGATGTATTAAAAAGGTGCTTGGGTGCCACACTGAATGTCACTATCTTTTGCATTCTGTCTTATGAGGGATGGAGTCAGTATGGTGCAAATGATGCAATTCTAGTGCTGTTACATAAACTACTTAATCTGTATTTTTAGCTGATTTGTTTTACAAACTGAAAAGGAACAGAATAGAAAACTATTTGTTACATCACACCTTTTAAAGGAGTTTACATTCGGGTTTCATGTCTGCACTTGCAAGTCGTTTTTTTTTTTTTAGTGTTCAAATCCATGGTCTAAGATAAAGAGTGTATTAAGCCCTATTCGGACAGGATTAGTTTTATGTGGGGTAATGCAAGTTTACCTCAGGACGTCTGTAATATTAATTGGCCAATTCGCACGGGACAAGACATCTCAGTAAAACTAGCAGAAGTGGGAGGGGTAACTTGCTTTACGCACCACAGTAACCTCCTTGTCGTCATGTACGTATGACGTTGCTTCCTGTTTCAAGCGCCTCCATGCTTGCAAAACGTGCCAAAAACTACTTTTAAACAGGAAATAACGGAATTTTACCGTACATATGTACAGCGGGTCTATTCGGACAGGATTAGTATTACCTGAGATAATTTTTCCGGTCGCCGTAATCTTTACTGACATTGTCCATAATGATTACCGAGATGGCACATTTGGACGGGACTGAAATCACAGAGAAGCTCTGGTAATAATTACTTTACCCCCACGTCCCCACATCAAACTAATCCCGTCCGAATAGGGCTTTAGACACTCATGGGGAATTTCATTTGTTAGACAACACAGATCAATCAAGTGTATTGATCTCCACATGATCAGCGTAAAAGCAAAAGCGTGTCTAAACTCACATTCAGGTTTCAGTTCTGTTGTAATGACACAGCAGAGGAAATAAAGAGCTTTCCAAGGTCAAGCCGATCCATTTTAACAGCTTTCCTTTGAATATATGGGTGCTTTAAATGCATGTATTGTCATTTAATGCAGACAAAAGACCACATTAGGATCACTTCAATGTGATTACATTTGGTCACAAAGCAGCTTTAAAGAAATAGAATTTAGGTCCCTGAAGAGCAAGCCAGAGGTGAAAAACTGCCTAAAACAACACATGGAAGAAACCAGAATAGAGAAGCCATCCGCATTTGTGTGACACCAGATAGTCGGATTGTAAATTATAAGAGGGACCGAATGTAAAAAAGACAAACAGGACTGTGACTGTATGTCAAGAATGTTTAGCTGAAGCAGAAATGTTAGAGAGTCACCTCTATCTCTTGTGCTGTGCTGCGAATCAAAGGTATAATGATCTAATCTCATTGTCATCCAACTGCTATAACAGCATGAATCAGATTCAGCTTTGTCACCAGTTGTCACACTTCTGTAGTTCTGTAGTGAGTCACCAGTAGGAAATGACTGGCTTTGAAATATAAACCCGGTCAATCTCTGGGTTTCCTATCTCCATAAACAAGCAATCACAAGACATACACAAGACTATAATTTGTCTAATTGTGTGTAATAGAGATGGTGGTGGTAGTGGTGGAGTAGGGGAAAAGGGGGTTATTTGTGGAATCTGTGTTTACGTATTACTTTTCGGAGAAGATCCAAAGCCAAACGCTTGCTCTGTGACTCATGTCACGAAGCTTTGGTCTTCGATCAAACATGATCCCAGAGCGCATTCTTTTAGAATGAGTGAAATTGCTACGTTGGTCCTGTCTTAGTGACTTGTGGATAGAAAGTGAATGGAGACATGGCCACTGTGAGAGTGTTCAGCCAGATGTTTAGCCAAGACAAAACAAGCCATGGAGCATAGCTGGTCTAGAGTAAATAATCTCAGACTGATTAGACTCGAACCAGCACATGGGGGAGAATGGGGGAGAATGGGGGAGAATGGGGGAGAATGGGGGTAGGAAATACAATGCTCACACCAGGTGTGTGTGTGCATGGACGAATGACCAGGACCATGGGGGTGCCATGTCAACAATAATGAGAGTGTTCTGTGTGGCACAATGAAGCTACGGGGAATTTTCTGGAAGGAAACAAAGACATGAGCACAAGTTAGTCTTTAAGAACTGATGAATAGAGAGGACTGTTAATGACTGATTAGTAACACTATTGAATTTGCAAATCTGACTGGTTAAAAAGAGGTTAATTATTATTTGAATGCACTCAGTATTGATATCTAACTAAGAAAATTCATACTTTTATTGTTCACTTTATTTGGAACATTTGTAAAGACATTCATGCAATTCTCCAATCAGCCAATCATCTTCCAGTCATGCAATACACAAAACCAAGCAGATACTGGACAAGAGCAATGGTTAATGTTCACATCAAATATCAGAACGGGAATTTTAGTCATTTTGACCAAGGCATGGCCGCTGGTGTCAGTCTGACTAGTCTGAGCATTTCTTAAACTGTTGATTTTCACATAGCACAGTTTATAGAGACCTAATGGTGCACAAAAACAGCTACTGAGAAGCATTCATTTATTCATTCATTCATTTTCTACCGCTTATCCGAACTTCTCGGGTCACGGGGAGCCTGTGCCTATCTCAGGCATCATCGGGCATCGAGGCAGGATACACCCTGGACGGAGTGCCAACCCATCGCAGGGCACACACACACACTCTCATTCACTCACACACTCACACACTACGGACAATTTTCCAGAGATGCCAATCAACCTACCATGCATGTCTTTGGACCGGGGGAGGAAACCAGAGTACCCGGAGGAAACCCCTGAGGCACGGGGAGAACATGCAAACTCCACACACATACAAGATGGAGTCAGGAATCGAACCCCCAACCCTGGAGGTGTGAGGCAAACATGCTAACCACTAAGCCACCGTGCCCCCCCTATTGAGAAGCAGTTAGATGAAAACATCTTGTTGATGAGAAAGATCAACTTCTGGTTCAAGGTAACAAGAAGGATGCGGTAATAGAAATAACTACACTTTACAATCGTGGTGAGAAAAAAAGGATCTCAGAATGCAAAGTACTTCAATATGAGGTGGATAGGTTATAACAGCAGAACAGCTCACTAGGGTCCAAGAACAGGAGCATGAGGAGCATGAGGAACATGAGGAACATGAGGAACAGGCACAGACCAATCTCTCTGAAACCAAACTTGAACTTTTCTCTAATTTCATGCTCTGGAAACATGTTGTTGTGTTACTGAATGCGTCTGACAAATGACTTACTGACCTACCTACTATCTTAGGATCATACTTAGGGAAAAGCACCATGATGTCAACAGACAGATTTTAATCATATATACAGTTATTAAAAGTATATAAGTATCTGTTGCCAACTTATATAATAAAGAATGTATTCTGAAATATTGACTCAATATTGATGTCATTGCCTTTCCTCTGACAAAAACCTGTCAATGAACGACAGAGTGACTATCAACATGTCTTTTACCACACTTTCTTAAAAAAAAAAAAAAATCGGTCTGTTGACTTTGCTTTGCCTCATAATACCTCCAGCTGGAGAGCTACCTTTTCATTTTCAACATGAGGACATTCTCCGGATGCTAGCAGAGACACGAAGGCTCTCATCTGTGGCGAGAAAAAGAAGGGAAAAGCCACGCTCTGTCAGAAGCACAAACAGGCAGGCCTATAACGCCTCTCAGGAACAATGCTGCTGTGGGACTGCAATTTGCATGAAGATTTTCATACTTTGCTTTAGAGAGCAACTGCTTTCTTGCTTTCTCCTTCTGCTCACCGTGTAATAAACTGAGTGGGCATCAGGGGGTTTTGGCTGAGATCCTACTCTCACTTTCTTTTTTATTTAATATTAGAACAGGTTTTCTCAGAGCGCCATACTGTTGGCTAACAGTTCCTGTGGACCAGGACGAGGGTCTTCTAACATCTTTTAGCCGAGTTCCATCACTTTCTTCTCACTGAATCTTGCTGGGGTTTTTAATTTTGTTCCACAGGTCAGATTCTAACTGTGAGATTTGTATTAAATTAAACTGAAATATGTCAGAAGGTCTGGGGTGCATTCATTCATTTTCTATCGCTTATCCGAACTTCTCGGGTCACGGGGAGCCTATGCCTATCTCAGGCGTCATCGGGCATCGAGGCAGGATACACCCTGGACGGAGTGCCAACCCATCACAGGGCACACACACACTCTCATTCACTCACACACTCACACACTACGGACAATTTTCCAGAGATACCAATCAACCTACCATGCATGTCTTTGGACCGGGGGAGGAAACCGGAGTACCCGGAGAAAACCCCAGAGGCACGGGGAGAACATGCAAACTCCACACACACAGGGCGGAAACGGGAATCGAACCCCCAACCCTGGAGGTGTGAGGCAAACGTGCTAACTACAAAGCCACCGTGCCCGTCTAGGGTGCAGTTCATGCCAAATATGTTCAGTGGGGTTGATACAGAGTCAGAGCTCTTTGCAGGACACTCATGTTCTTCCACTCCAACCTTAACACACCATGTCTTCATGGAGTGTGCTTTGTGCACAGGGGCATTGTCACGCTGGAACAAGTTTGAACCTCTTAGCGCCAGTGAATGACATATTCCTGCTTCATATCTTGAATAAATATTTTGAAAATATCTTGAATTTGTGCAAATAAGATTATTACATCAAATATTATATTATTTCGACTGTTTTTAGATGCTGTATACATTTAGACATTTACATTTTAGTATTTATGGCTTGTTTCTGGAAATGAATGCTTAAAATCATGCTTTAAGAAATGATGTACTGTATAGGAACAAGAGCTTTCAATATATTTCCAGACAAAAATTCTTGAAAGAGGTTTAATAATCTAATATTTGATTCGTTGTAGTTTTCTTAAAGGAAAAACAAGATAAATGTGACTTTATTCAAGATATTGTCTTTTGCTGAGAAATCATATTTGATACAGATTTCAGATTGACTGTGACCAAGATAAAATAAAAAAAAACGTTCGTTGGATATTTTATTTTAGATTAAAAGAAAGAAAAGTCATTGTAAACTAATATACACTCTTTCATATGCACTCCATTTGTATAGATTTATATTCAGTTTTCATCATTCATTCTGCTTTTAGTCAATAAAAAACTTTTTTTCTTTTGTTAAAATTATGTTAATGAAGAGGGGGGTCACGGTGGCTTAGTGGTTAGCACGTTCGCCTCACACCTCCAGGGTTGGGGTTTGATTCCTGCCTCCGCCTTGTGTGTGTGGAGTTTGCATGTTCTCCCTGTGCCTCGGGGGTTTCCTCCGGGTACTCCGGTTTCCTTCCTCTGTCCAAAGACATGCATGGTAGGTTGATTGGCCTCTCTGGAAAATTGTCCGTAGTGTGTGAGTGTGTGAGTGAATGAGAGAGTGTGTGTGACGCCTGAGATAGGCACAGGCTCCCCGTGACCCGAGTAGTTCGGATAAGCGGTAGAAAATGAATAAATGAATGTTAATGGACACTACAGTCATGTATAGGAAATACTGTGCAATTCCAAAAATAACTGAATAATTAAAGAAAATGTTTTGCTCTTAAATATGTAACAGGGTTCGTTTTCATTGAGTTTCATTGGCATCCGTGTTAACTGTCATGAGGACATTAAAGACCTTCTAATGATTTATAATTATTTTAAAGTAAGTAATTTATCAGTCAAGCTTATTATATGATAATATAGAATAAGAGAGATTTTCTTCTTCTCGTGATCTTTAAGAAATTTGGTTGATGCAACCTCCAGCTGAACATGTGGAACAGTCCTTATATTTCATGTGATGGATTTGTTCAGAGACTAAAATTTTTTAAGTGCCATTTTTCCTAATTTATAACGGATGGCACATGGAAATAGATGCTTGATTTGATCAAGTCAAGTCAAGTCAAGTCAAGAAGCTTTTATTGTCATTTCAACCATACATATAGCTGTTGCAGTACACAGTGAAATAAGACAACGTTTCTCCAGGATCAGGGTGCTACATAAAACAAAGACAGGGATAAGGACATGTAAGTAGTCTTAGCCACATAAAGTGCAACTGTGCAACCTGGTGCAAACAGTGCAGGACAAGACAGACAATACAGTGAATGACAATACAAAAAAGACAGACAAGACAGTGAAGGACAATACAAACAAGACAGACAATACAGTGAAGGACAATACAAAAAAGACAGACAAGACAGTGAAGGACAATACAAACAAGACAGACAATACAGTGAAGGACAATACAAACAAGACAGACAAGACAGTGCAGGACAATACAAACAAGACAGACAAGACAGTGAAGGACAATACAAACAAGACAGACAAGACAGTGCAGGACAATACAAACAAGACAGACAAGACAGTGAAGGACAATACAAACAAGACAGATGCACAACAATACAAACAATACAGACAAGACAGTGCAGGACAATACAAACAAGACAGACAAGACAGAGCAGGACAATACAAACAAGACAGACAAGACAGTGAAGGACAATACAAACAAGACAGACAATACAGTGAAGGACAATACAAACAAGACAGACAAGACAGTGAAGGACAATACAAACAAGGCAGACGCACAACAATACAAACAATACAGACAAGACAGTGCAGGACAATACAAACAAGACAGACAAGACAGAGCAGGACAATACAAACAAGACAGACAAGACAGAGCAGGACAATACAAACAAGACAGATTATTTTTGATTAGTTATATTACAAAAAAAAGGCTAGTTATAGTGGATCTGGTTTGTTAAGATGGTTATTATGATATACACATTATATATAGACTCTTAAAAATAAAGGGTTCTTGAAACAATATCACTGAAGAACCATGTTTGGTTATTTAAAGAACTTTTCAGCAAATGGTTCTTAAAGGAACCACTTTAATCCGAGTATCGTAAAGAACATTTAAATATTTTGTGCAATGGAAATGTTCCATTTGTCTGGTTGAATGGTTCTATGAAGCCAGGGAATGTGAGATTCTTTTTAGGAGCCATTTTTGGTTCCCCCAAAAAACCTTTCAGTAAATGGTTCTTATAAGATCCCATTTGTTCTTAGTGTCATAAAGGACATTTTTTATAGTCTTTGTAATCTAAAGAAGTATTATTGTGAAGCACAAAAGGTTTTAAGCAGCAGTCTCTTGGAAGGTTCTAAAATATACGCTCTTAAATAATAAATGGTCATAAATGGATCTTTGTCGGGTTGAATGGTTCTATGAAGAACCGTCCACATCTGTGGACTATTTCAAAAGCACAAATGGTTCCTTAGATTACAAAAGTTTATAAAAACTGCATTTTATTTTGTCTTTTATAATCTATCGGTGCAATGGAAACGTTCCATGGTCGTTAAAGGTTCTTCCGAGAACCATTCACCTTGACAAAGACACATTTTCAAGAACGATTTGTTCAAAAATGTCTTGTGCTTTCACGGTATATACTTATAGTGTGTTTAATGTGATATCAGTGGCTTCATTCCATAGTCATGCAATCACCCACCAAAAAGTTCTTGCCATGGACTCAAAGCTGCTCTGTATTTCCAGTGCAGGTGATAATTTGTGGGATTATAGTCATACAAGCTGGGGCAGGTTCAATAATATCCCATCTTCCTAACAGCTCTGGGTGTGGGCCACTGTCTGAGTTTAGCAGCAGGAAAATGATAGGGGGGACTTTATACCATAGCCCCGGGTAGACGCTTTCAAAAGAGGGAGGAGTTTTGCAGAAATGAAAAGCCTGAAACTCGCTCTTTGACATCGGCTTTATACCTTTCGTCGACGAAGTGAATCGGTGAGTGAGTTCCGTGACACGAAGGAAGGCTAGACAAATTAATCACCATGTAGGAGTTCAAATAATAATTAAAAAACACTGTAGCTTAGAAGAGAGAAGGCAATAAACATTATCCCAGGGCGTGTTTGGAGTTATGTGTCAACACAATCATTTTGTGCTAGTGTTTCTATTATAAATATTTGCGAGGTGAGTATACCTCACGGCACGTGTGTGTGTGTGTGTGTGTGTGTGTGTGTGTTATTCAACAAACGTATTCGCTCACACCTCGTCATGAAGTTTTGCTCTAAGACAAACTTTTTTAGGATCCGCATGCAAAACATCGCTGTTTTCTGTCACTTTACTGAAAATATCAGTGAAAAAGTGACCAATTCTGTAAGAAGCAAGTAGTAGAGAATGCAAACCCAAGGAAAAAAGAGCACAATGTGTGGAATTCCACTTCAAGAAAAGTAACTATGCTCTGTAGCAAAGCCGTGTATGGTTCTAGACTACAAATGTGCTTTTTTTTTTACTTCATGATTGACCTCAAGGTGCTGATGTTAACACATACTAAACTGGCAAAACAACGAGCTTTTACGTCCAGATTTAGATCAGACTGCTTTGGCAGAAAACGCCCTTTTGGCTTCGCTCAGCTAATTACTCCCAGACTATTGTATGGCATTTCACAAACAACATGCTAACTAATTCAAAACACATGCAGACATCACAAGCTAAGCTAGCAAAGTTGTTTAAAAACCAAATCTATTAATTTTTTTTATACGATTTGTATTTTTGTCGTTGTTGTAATTTTACAAAGAAAAAAACAAACAAAAAATAAGGTTTATTTCATTTAGGTTCCGAAATCACCATCGTGATAAGACGGTGACTTAACTAGGCATCTTTTTGAGCCTTTGTGTAGCCAACACAGCAGAGGAAAACTGCTGAAACCGAGCGTGAGTAGAGCTTATTATTAACCGATAAACTCAACTCTGAAATTATTGCCACCTCCTGGGAGAAATCTTGTTCAAAAAGCATAAACACAAGAGTCCTTACAATGGTATTTTCTTAGAATGTAAGTAAATACCATTGTAAGGACTCTTGTGTTTATGCTTTTTGAACAAATTTGAACTGAAAATCCTTAATAATCCTTAATAATAAAAATTGTTTTTGTTATTAAAAGTTAAAATTTATTTTTAATACTATATAAAAGTATATATACAGATTAATATTAATATAATAAAATATATCAAGAAATATAACATTAATTATTCAAATAAAATTTAAATACTATTAAAAATAGTAATAGTAACAAGAAAAACAACAATATGTGTAACAGAAACAATAATAACAAAGAGAACAACAATAATAATATAAACAATAATGACAACAATGACAATAATAACAATAGCACTGATAATAATAATAATAATAATAATAATAATAATAATAATAATTATTATTTTAACAGCGGTAATAGCAACAATAAAAATAACAAGAAAATGAATGACAAAAATAATACAATATTTAACAGTACTATTACTATTACTGCGACAAAAGATTCCTTATTAAAAAACGTTTTTAAATGTCTTTTTCTCTCAGTTACTAATAATCTGTTGTGCTTGTAATTACATAAGTTAAGTTTTTTAAAGTTCTTTAACTTAATTATTAACACATCTAACACTCTCTAAAACCCTAGCTTGCAAGATAATAATGCTGAAAATAATCTACCTGAGGTTGAAGTCTCTGAGATGTTAGCTAACATGAGATATCATTGAAAATAATTTACCTGGGGTTCTAATCTCTGAGATGTGATCTAGCATAATAATAATCTAGCTAATCATGAAATAACTCTTAAAATAATCTAGCTAAGGTGCAAATCTCTAAGAAAATCGCAACAAGAGACAACTGCAAATAATCTAGCTAAGATCCAAATCTCTGAGCATGACATTACTCTGAAAATAAACTATCTGTGATCTTAATCTCTGAAACACTAGCTAGCAAATTAATTAAGAAAACAATCTAGCTAAATTCAGTTAACATGAAATAACTTCGATACCTAGCTAAAGACCTTATTTATTAGCCATCAGCTAGCAAAATCATAACTTTAGACTTTAGCTAGCATGCAAGAATTCTGAAAAACTGTCGATTCTCTGAGATGTTAGCTTGCATGAAATAACTCATAAATAATTGCAAAATCATAACTCAAAAATAATCTATCTGAAACATAATTCTGAAAATAATCCGAGATCTTAATTTCTGTGACATTAGCTGGCAGAAAATAATGCTGAAATAAATCATTAGCATGCTAAGAGTTATCTGTTTGCAATAGTTATAACCAGACTGGTTAGAAAGAATACACAATGTAGCTACAGGCATTCAAGCTTTGATTTTGGTTTTTGAATACAATCGAACCGCACCTCTGGTTATGTCAACCTCTGCAGTGCTAGCTAGCTGGAACTAGTTGGAACAAAACTGTTTCTGTAATTAGAGGGAGACGTTTTCGGATGTTTTTGGAAGTCGGCACTAGTTTTATTCAAACGAATCTGCCTGCTGTTTGTTTTTACTTGATTTTTGTGTGAATATGATGACAGACATACAGACATAAAGGCACACATGACAGACATAACACATACACACACAATACAAACACGACACACACAGAAACATCACCTGTGCTTCAGTGTTTATTCAACGTCTCACGGGTTTTGTCAGTTAGACAACAATGTGAGGCTTTTCCATTCATAATCCTTTCTCGTGCCGAAGTAGTCATTGCCTTTTCTTTACATGTGCACTTTAAAAAGAAAGCGACCCAAGAATGTAGGTGAGGCATGTGTGTGAACATACACAGTGCTATTCTCTGTCACTAGCTAACTAGCTGACTAGCGTAGTTACTTGTAGCAGCCTAAAATGGAACAGCGCCAACACAGAGCTGGTTTTCTGCTTCGAAGTTCATACGTGTCTCATCTGTTTTCTTCCCTTTTGCCTCAGGGTTCTATGAGGGTTATTTCTGGTTAATATACTACAGTGGGTGAATGTATGTCACTCAGGTGCATTCCTGACACGTCTGAACAGATCCAATGAAAACATTATGTTATACAGACGCTGCACAACAGCGCTGACGCGTAGGCCCGGTTTCAATGCTGTTGTCAACACACCCTCGTCGAATCGTTCTCGAAGACATCACCTGCATAACCCATGAGTTTCCTTTTACAGAGGCAGAGAGTGTGCCAGTGGGAAGGGTTTTGTTGGAAAAAAATCTTAGTAGAAATAATTAAAATATTATTCCTTACAATACTATAACCAAAGTAAAGTATTAGGCCCATTTAGGCCCAAGTATAAAGCACATTTGTAATAACAACTTGTTATGTAGAAGGGAAAAGACCATTGTTCCCAGACCTTAGCTCATAAATTGTTATGGAAAATGAAGAACACCATGGTTCTCAGACCTTGGGCCATAGCAATAACATGTTATGTAGAATGAAAAAAAAACAGTGGTCCACAGACCTAGGCCCTGAAAAATAAGGGGAGGAAAATCCATAAATGGGCATGTGGTGCTCATAAACTTGTTGTGCAGACTGAAGAAGGCCCAGGTGTTTAGTCTGAGGTCATGAAAAATAAGTGGAGGAAAATCCATAAATGGGCATATGGGTGAAAGGTAATGGGAAATAAGGGGAAATTGGGTCAGTGTATTTAGAAAACATAGGAGATGATTTCGGTAAATAAGGTGATATGGCACCTGGGCTCCTAGGAGCACCAGGGTATATATTGAGAAGATATCTGAGGTTTTTTTTTTTTGGTTCTTCGGGGACGAAGGTGTGTGTGTGCGCGCGGGGGCGCGTGTGTGCGCGCGGGCGCATGCCCGTGTCCGCGGGTCAAGGTGGGTGTTTTTATTTTCGCAAGGACTTCGCGAGAGTTCTTGTTTTTCTTGATTGATTTTGCATGACATGCTCTTTTTGGGGGTTTTCATTTGTTACTTTGAATTTGGCAATTTGTTACTTTTAATTTGGTAATTTGATACTTTGAATTTGGCAAATTATAATTTGTTGGCTAATTGACCACAATAAAGAAGTTTGCTCATTCTCATCCAGGTCTGAGGAGTTTTCTCAGTATTTTTGTAGTAATTATAGAGTTAACAGTGAAATCTAACTAAAGGCCTAAGAGAAGAGATCACCCTGCGATGTGTCGGCTTGGAGACCGGCTCTGAGTTCCGACAGTTTTATACAAAAAAAATTGTGTTTGGGAAAAAAAAACGTATGCTTAGGTCATAGCTAGGCAAAGTGACATCTTGAAAGTGTTGAAGAGGTTGACACTCAGCAGCTTTACAGGGATATAAAGATTCAGGATAACAATTATAACATTGGACATTTTCTCCCTAATAAACAAGCTAGTGGTAAATGTGGCAAGGAAAAACTCCCTGAGACGACATGAGGAAGGAAACTTGAGAGGAACCAGAGTCAAAAGAGAGCCTTGTCCTCATTTGGGTGACACTGGGTGATTACTAGTGTTGTGCTAGTTACTAAGAAATAGTAACTAGTTACCGTTACTAATTACTTCATTCAAAAAGTAACTCAATTACTTTGTTGATTACTTACACCAAAAAGTAACGCGTTATTGTTAAAAGTAACATTTTAGTTACTTTTTTAAAGAACGTCCGTTAATGTTCCCATTAATAGATAGGACCTTCGAACCAGAAAGAGACATCTTACATTTGACTTAAAGGTTTTTGTCTTTCTGCTCAACTAAAGTGAATTAATGAGCATATTTCCACTTTGAGAAACTCGTCTTGCTCTCGCCTCGACTCGCTATTACTGCCGCGCATACTTGAATAAACGGAAACACGTGTCTTCTTCGTGTTTACAGTGGTTGGCATTCACCAATCCTACAATGCGTCGCTGCTGTAAACAGGTTAGTCTCTAGGCTACACTTCAGCCTAAATGCATTCATTTAAAAAAGTAACGGACAAACGCACCATATGGTAACGGTAACGGAGTTACTTTATTTAAAAAGTAATGCGTACTGGTGATTCCAAATCATTTCCCTTCTATAACTGTATATAATCAAGCTAGATGTGAGGAATTAATTGGAAGGTTGTTAGTTTAAATCCCAGGACCACCTAGTTGTCACTGCTTTGCTATTGAGCAAGGCATTTAACCCTCAACTGCTCAGTTGTATAAATGGATGAGATAAGTCAGGTAAGATTTAAAGAGTTCTGAGCACTGTTAAGGATCCTGGACAAGTCATTTACAACATTTTTTAAAAACTCTTTTTATACAACTGAACAAAAGAGGTTTAAGGGCCTTATTCAGGGGCCCAGCAGTAGCAGCTTGGTAGACCTTAGGATTAAACTCTCAACCATCCAAACAGAAGTCCAACACCGTAGCCACTAAACTACCATCTCCAGGAGGCAGATGCTCAAATTTTAAGTATTAAGGCTTATTATAACCTTGCAGTCCTTTTCCACCAGTACTCTATAGCAGGGGTTCCCAAACATTTCAGACCGCGACCCCTAATATTACACTGCTGACGACCCGCGATCCCCCTCCCCCAAACAATTAGAACTTCATGTATAATTGTACTGTATTGTAATTGTAACTGTATTCAGAAAAAAAACGCCTAATGTGATGGATGGGCGTTGTGTGCGGAGCAAAGGTCCACTCTAGGTTCAGTTTTAGAGATCGCCACCCACAGATCATCTTCCACGTTAAGCCGTGACCTGTGTTTATTCTTACAGTAAGTCAGCGCGGAGAGAATGTCTTTTTCGCATAAATACGTTGAGCCAAATTGCATGAGTACATCCAACACAGCTTTCGACGACTGTGGATATTCCAGCGCGACAGCAACCCAGAACTCATCCAGCGTCTAGCGGTCAAATGCCGTCTTCAGGGTTCGATCGGTCGAAAGTTCTACCAGCGCATCTTCCGTATCCGACGCCAGATGATTTGCCGTGGTTACATTGAATGGTGACCTTGTACAGTCATATTGGTCGGGAGCGTCTCCTTCAGGGACATACTTTTGAAAGTGATCGAAAAGGGACATCATTACAACCTTTTTTAACATAAACAAACAAACAAACAAACAAACAAATAAATAAAATCATCTTGCAACCCTCCGACCCCCAATCCGCGACCCCCCGGGGGTAGCGACCCCCAGTTTCGGAACTGCTGCTCTATAGCACAGTATGAGCTGGTAATAAACCCACCCCAGGATTTATACCAATCCTCACTGTTTTCCAGTCACTCCCTGGGGACGACTAGCGTAAACAAGGCTAGTAAAATACTGCTTGAAATTCAGAAAAGCTATTTTCAGAATGAACCGAGGCATATCTTATTTGACAGTAAAATGCACAAGTCTGCTCTCTCTCTCTCTCTCTCTCTCTCTCTCTCTCTCTCTCTCTCTCTCTCTCTCTCTCTCACTCACTCTCTCCAAGAGCAAACCAGTAAGCGCAAAACATGACAGGCTTGTTTCAATGACAGTGCGCTCATTCAGACCAATGATCATGTTGTACCTTTGTGGATAAGGTGTTGGAATACTGAGCTGAAGGTTGTGAGCTCAAATCCCAATTCTACCAAGCTGCCACTACTGGGCCCCTGAGCAAGGCCCTTAACTGTCAATCTCTCAGTTTTATCATTTGAGCTTAAATATAAGACACTCTGGATAAGGGTGTCTGCCAAATGCTGTAAATATAATCAATCTGAAATGGGAAAAAAGAAAAGTTTGACATAACAGTGGTGCCCTAAAACTGGACATTGAGGTTTGAAAGTTCAACTGCAGCTTCTTTGTTTGTCATAGATTGTAACATAATGTAGTCAAATGTATTTTTTCCTTAGTCGTCCCACGTCGCAACAACGAAAATAACCGACTGTTATAAAGCAAACTACAGACTATTATAGACTGTATGTAAAAATAAAATAAAACATTATAGACTATAGAGAAGTAGAATAGAAGAGAGTAAACAATGTAAACTATAAAATGAGCAAAGGTTTGCTTATAGTACAAATTGGTGTGTGTGTGTGTGTGTGTGTGTGTGTGTGTGTGTGTGTGTGTGTGTGTGTGTGTGTGTGTGTGTGTGTGTGTGTGTGTGAGGTAGGAATGTGCAGACTCTCTCATGTCCTTGTTCAGTAGCCGGATTTCCTGAGGGTTGAATCTCCTCCTGAGTCTCTCTGTGTAGGTCCTTTGGATCCTGTAACACCTCCCTGATGAAGACACTTCTGTCCAGGGTGGTGAGAATCTTTCACAATTCTCTTAGCTCTCTACAAGAAAGTTAAATATTTCTAGGTGCTTAGATGTTTATTTTCAAAATAAACATGGCAAGAACATTATCATTTGGTTGAATTGAAATTTCCTAGAACTTTGTAAGAAACATTTTTGGGGAACCTTTAAATAGCGTAAGGACATTGTAACCTTCTTGGAACATTAAAAATAAACATTTAAA
Organism: Tachysurus fulvidraco; assembly: GCF_022655615.1. NCBI lineage: Eukaryota > Metazoa > Chordata > Actinopteri > Siluriformes > Bagridae > Tachysurus > Tachysurus fulvidraco. Next base: position 22,623,396 of record NC_062531.1, on the reverse strand, counting down.
GGACATTTAAATTATATTTTGAGTGAATGTTAAAAGGCAAGTTTTTGTGACCTGTAAATAACGTTATAATGACAGCAAGAAAATGACATTTTAACATTCTTGGTATATTAAAAATAAATGCTTATATCTTCTGGTTGAATGTGAAGTTAGATGAATGAAACATTTTTTTATTTTTTTTTTGTAACCTTTGAATAACGTTAACGTAACAGTAATAAAGCTGGACATTTTAACGTTGCATAAACATTTCAAAACTATGTTACTACACCAGAAGGTCACCAAGATGTTTGTTGTGCCAAAACGTTTGAGGTTATAATAGATTCAGATGGTTTGATGTTTACAGTAATTGCTAGACACATAGAGAAAAAAAATATTTGAAATCTCCAAAAAAAATCTAGAGGAAAAAGTTGTGCATCAGATTCGGTACCTGATGGTTTGTCCATCTAATACCACACTGAAATCATCTTCTACCTGCAGAATATCCATGTTCTAGCTGCCGAATCTGAATCTGAATCCTATGTCCATTCGAGACGTTGCACATCTCATTAATCATCAGGATGACAAGAGACTTTAAACCAGAAACTGATCGAATTATTCCTAGCCCCATCCTAACACACACACACACACACACACACACACACACACACACACACACACACACACACACACACACACACACACACACACACACAAACCCCTTCCTCCTCTACCTTTCCTATCTCCTGGTGCCAAAGAAACAGTGTTCATGGATTAGCATTACATAATGCAGGACAGCTCTTCTGGAGGTAGCTGGATCTTTGAAGAGCCGACTTCTGAAGTTCTCACTAACCAAATTAAGCCTGCATCAAACAAAAAGCAAGCCAAAAACAAGGAATGAGCCAGACGAGCAGAAAAACAGGGCATGTCTAAGATAAAGGGCCCGGAAATGTGAAAATGTATTTTGTACCAGGTTACGCTACAACGCACACGTTCAGACTTCTTCTCCCTTCCTTTCCAGTAGTTATTGTGTAGTAGTTAAATTCTCGAATCTGATTGGTCAGAGGGGGTACGGTGGATTAGTGGTTAGCACGTTCGCCTCACACCTCCAGGGTTGGGGGTTCGATTCCTGCCTCCGCCTTGTGTGTGTGGAGTTTGCATGTTCTCCCCGTGCCTCGGGGGTTTCCTCCGGGTACTCCGGTTTCCTCCCCCGGTCCATGGTAGGTTGATTGGCATCTCTGGAAAATTGTCCGTAGTGTGTGAGTGTGTGAGAGTGTGTGTGTGCCCTGCGATGGGTCGGCACTCCGTCCAGGGTGTATCCTGCCTCGATGCCCGATGACGCCTGAGAAGTTCAGACAAGCGGTAGAAAATGAATGAATGATTGGTCAGAAGTGGTCGAGTCTTTATAAAGTAACAGTATGTAATGTAAAAAAAAATACTGTAGATCTGAAAGCTTTGTGAAAGGAGATATTTAGCTTAGCATTTCTGTAAGGAGTCTCCAGTTTCTGTTCTGTGTTGTTAAGGTCTAAAAAGAGTGTCTTTGTTTATCGGAAACTTGATAAGCTGTAAACTTTGAGAGAGGGAAACGAGAAGAATGTTTACAACATACGTGATAACAGGAACAAACTTGATTATCTGATCTTCCACACTGTTAAATCTAACAATAAATGGATAAAAAGGTCATTAAGATTGTTGTAATAACAAAACACTTCAGTTTTATTCGTAGAGTGCTTTTAACATTGGGCATTGTTGAAGAATTTAGATGCTAAAATCTTTTATTTAAATTAAGATTTATCGCTTATGAGCAAGCCTGAGGCCAAAAAAATGATGAGGAAAATGTTACCTCGAGAAGACGCATAAGAGGAATAAAACTTCAGGATGTGTTTTTATAAAACTACTTTCGATTGGGGTCAATAGCTCTATACCGTCCTATTGTTGATTAATTTCCATTATCTGCATTTTCCCGATTATGTTATAGTATTGTCTGTAACCTTTTTGTTCTTTAACGATTATTACTTTAACTCCTGAGTACTATAACTTCCTAAACTAAACTCTAAAGTCATGACTCTCTACCTTTCTGAGTGTTGGAGAACTGTTTTTCCTATAACTATATTGCAAATGCTGAAAAACTCATTAGCATGTTCACCTCACACCTCCAAGGTCAGGGGGTTCGATTCCCGCCTCCGCCTTGTGTGTGTGGAGTTTGCATGTTCTCCCCGTGCCTCGGGGGTTTCCTCCGGGTACTCCGGTTTCCTCCCCCGGTCAAAAGACATGCATGGTAGGTCGATTGGCATCTCTGGAAAATTGTCTGTAGTGTGTGAGTGTGTGAGTGAATGAGAGTGTGTGCCCTGTGATGGGTTGGCACTCCATCCAGGGTGTATCCTGCCTCGATGCCCGCTGACGCCTGAGATAGGCACAGGCTCCCCGTGACCCGAGGTAGTTCGGATAAGCGGTAGAAAATGAGTGAAAGTGAGTGAGTGAAAACCTCATCAGATGACTTTGTCAGATCGGATTGGCGTGAAGAAGTCGGATCGAAGCGCCTGTTCTTTTGAATAATGGTAAAGGTAGTCCTGCATGTTGCATGTCAGAATTTCCATGAAATATAAAGGCACTAAAAACCCAGTTGTTGAAACATCTGCTTTCAGTTACTGTAGGTTTCACTTGAAAACAGCTGAACGATGGATTTCCTGGAGTTGTCATCTAAACGCTTTTCCATTTCAAAAAAGATCCAAAATAGAAGGTTCCTGTGACTCAACCATCCACCCTGTTTTTTTTTTTTTATCATCTACTCTGCTTTTGTGATCTGGCAGTGGTATTAGTCCTGAACTAGCTCTGGCATGGTAAATATCCTGTCCCTTTCATGAGCCTGACAAACAGCACTCGCTTTCTGCTCCGTCGTCTTTTGCCAGACTACCGGCGACCGCAGTCACGTCTCAAAAAAGGGATTTCGTGGCTGTCTCCAAAACCAAACCGTCTGTTTTCGGAGAGCTCTGGTAAAACTGAGGTTCATTATAAAGGAAGTGGATGGTGGAAAGTTTCCCTGTTTTTCCAAATAAATCTTATTTAACCCCAGAGAATTCACATTCCTGGTTCTGTGGTATTTCTCTGTCTGTGTTCCTGACCGAAACAAATTTAAGTACAGACGAAAGTGCCGGTGGTTGAAATCAAAGCCTTTGTTCTGAATTAACATGTCCCTTTAATAAGCTCAAGGGATTCGGTTCTCTATTCTTAACACAGTGAAGTTTCACTCTTTTTGTATTTTTATAATGCAAAAAGCACCAAATTGAAATTTATAAGTATCACATAGGGTGCTTTCACACCTGCCTGGTTTAGTTCGGTTGAATCGTACCAGAGTTCGATCGCTCATTTGGTGCGGTTCGTTTGGGCAGGTGAGAATGCAGCAGTCGAACTCTGGTGCGCACCAAAAGCGGACCGAACAAGCGTACGGAGACCTCCTTGGAGAGCTGGTCTCGGTACGCTTTCAAACGAACTCTGGTACGGTTCGTTTGTGGTGAGAACGTGGTCCGAGATCGAATAGACCTGACTGCAAAAAGTATTGCGCATTTTGGACTAAACCAGCTGCCGTAGTGGGTCGTTGGCAATATTTTCGGAAGATGAACATGTCACAGTTTCGCAAAAGTAATGTTCGCCGCCTCCCGAAGTGTCTTGCGATGCGTCTTCGCCATTTGCGGTGCATTAAAATGATATTTTAAAGCCGCATCCGCGCTTCATTCTGAAAATGAAGACTTTGCATAGAATGCTGTATACAAGCGATGTAGTAGATTACAGCGTGCATTTTGGTTCGTTTCAACTGGTGCGGAACAGAACGATCAGTGTGGTGTGAAAAGGAACCAAAACTGCTAAAAAGCTACAACGTATCATTTATTTGCTTTTGGTCCGGACCAAATGAACTGAACTATAAGTGTGAAAGCACCCTTAGAATAAATCAGACCCGTAGAAGCGATCTGAGGGGTCCAAACACTTTTTCGTCGCATCCCTAGTATCCAGTTCTCTTTGGTGTTCTCTCGATATTAAGAATGTAAAATGAGATAATGCAAGATAATGCAATCCATCAAACTGCAGTTTGACCATTTGATGAGAAACATAACATTGAATACCAGGTTACACATTTTCTGCATTTATACTTAAGTTTAATGTTCTGTAATGTTACAAAACAAGCTAGATGTTGTTACTTACTTTATAGTAGCTACAAAAGTAAATTTTTAACGTAACTCCACCCTCTCTTGTGAATGACCACGCCCTAACCTTTACCAACAGCCTCATTCATTCATTCATTCATTTTCTACCGTTTATCCGAACTTCTCGGGTCACGAGGAGGCGTCATCGGGCATCAAGGCAGGATACACCCTGGACGGAGTGCCAACCCATCACAGGGCACACACACACACACTCTCTCTCATAATCACACACTACGGACAATTTTCCAGAGATGCTAATCAACCTACCATGCATGTCTTTGGACCGGTGGAGGAAACCGGAGTACCCGGAGAAAACCCCCAAGGCACGGGGAGAACATGCAAACTCCACACACACAGGCGGAAGTGGGAATCGAACCCCCAACCCTAGAGGTGTGAGGCGAACGTACTAACCACTAAGCCACCGTGCCCCCGACCAACAGGCTCATTAAAATTCAAACAGATCAGTCCTGAGTTGCAACTTTAAATAAACTTAAGCTCCGCCCCACAAGGACAGAATGGCAGGTCGAATTTTTTTTTTTTTGAAAACGATCGATGTTCAACCACCAATTTTGTGAAGATAAAGCAGTGTTTGATTTTTGTTATGCAAATAGTCATACATTTTAATGGGAAGAGCTAATTGGCTTAGAGCCTCTTTTCCTCCAAAGTGCTGCTTTGATGGATGTATCATCAAATTTCTTCATAAAGTAAGAAGAACTCAAATGGCAGAACTCCACTTTTGTTCTTATCCCAGAATCTTCCAGAAAGAAACTTTTTTTTTTTAAATTCTAAGTACTGGCTCTGGTCCTGGATGTCAAGGAAACCTTCATTCCTGGTTCTTTTAACTGGGACTGCTTTAAAAGCAAGCTGCCAGAGCCATTTACCACTTCAAAGAACAAGATATGCTCCCATTTAAAACACACACACACACACACACACACACACACACACACACACACACACACACACACACACACACACACACACACAATATCAAAAAAAAAATTATGATAAGCAGGCCCCTTTTCCCTTTTAAGGTCTCTCCTTACTTTACTTCAGAGGTGCATGGGGTTTTTATTAGTGACTTTCTGGCAAAAGCCGAGCAACAGAAAGTCTCTCCAAGTAAGTGCTGTTCCTCACATCAGGCAGATGGCCATATTTCTGCTCTAACGCTGCCAGTGCCATCTGAAACAAATCATCTAGGCCGCTGTTGCGTATTAGGCTGCAGGGATATGATGGCATATAGGCAGGAAGGCATACACTCTTACACACACACACACACACACACACACACACTCAGACAGAGACAGGAAGCAATGCCTGGTGTCTGTGTTTCCCATGACCCACCTGTAATGTGATTAACTAGGAAGACATCTGTGTTAAGCTCGTTGTCGGATAAAGCGCTGCAGAACGAACAACACATGGGATATAAGAATTACCAAACACTAACACAAACTCGTTTTTTTTTTTGTCTCTTGTGTACAAATCCACACACATCCAAAAGTGAACTGGAAATGCTGTTCCCCACCCTGGGTATTGCGTAGCGTCAGCTGCAATAAGCTCCAGATGGAAGCTGGATTTCCTCCAGGCAATACTGTGGATGTGGTGAAGAAAGATACACACACTCTCTCTCTCTCTCACACACACACACACACACACACACACATTTAACACAGCCATGAGGCCAAAATAGTGGGTCCAGAACACACAAACGAAAGCAGGATGTGTAACGTATTAAGGTTTAGCCTAAGGGACAGGAATTCGTAAGAAATCAATACAAATGTCCTGTCGCAAAAGGAAAACATTAATATTTGAATGGGTTAAAAATGTGTCTTTTTCAGGACTGACGTGTGTGATGGTTTTTGTGTGAAGGAAACAGCACCCAAGACATTAAGCCTCCTCCTCTGTGGCTTCCGGACGCCTCCACCGATTTCTGTTCCTGACCTGAAAGAGCTCCTCAGTCTTAACCCTGATGATTTTGTCAGCCATGCAAGAACAGGTACGCTAAACATCCGCCCTGCGCCACGACTCTGAAAGCAATATTGTGTAATAAGTCGTAAGAGTCTGGACTGCGGTCAGCTCTTAAGGAAAAACCTTCCCTAGAAATGCTAATGTCGCAACGAAGGAGCTCAGAGCAACCATCCATTTTTTAGTTAATACTTAAAAAATAAAGCATTTAGGAATAAATATTATGGCACAGGAGCTTGAACTGTATCTATAAGAAACAACCCATTAAGGGTTGTGTTGTTATTGTAAAATAATAAATGACAAGGTTTTGTGTGTTGTTGTTTTTTGTTGTTGTTGTTTTTGTTCAACACTTTTTACCCATTTATAGTTAGAATTAAAAGTTCTGGAATATTACATAACATGCTAGGTCTTGTTATTACTTACATTATAGGGGTCCAAGCATGCTTACAGTAGTTAATCAAAACCCCTAGTTAGCATAGATCAAACATGTTCTCACTCTCACTCATTCATTTTCTACCGCTTATCCGAACTTCTCGGGTCACGGGGAGCCTGCGCCTATCTCAGGCGTCATCGGGCATCGAGGCAGGATACACCCTGGACGGAGTGCCAACCCATCGCAGGGCACACACACACTCTCATTCACTCACACACTACAGACAATTTTCCAGAGATGCCAATCAACCTACCATGCATGTCTTTGTACCGGGGGAGGAAACCGGAGTACCCGGAGGAAACCCCCGAGGCACGGGGAGAACATGCAAACTCCACACACACAAGGCAGAGGCGGGAATCGAACCCTGACCCTGGAGGTGTGAGGCGAACGTGCTAACCACTAAGCCACCGGGCAGAACAAACATGTTCTAATTTTATAAAAATTAGCATAAAAAACATAGTATTAATAGCGCTAAATATCACAGATTTCAAACAACGCTATACTCAAAGATTTCTATGGTGTTATTGCTTATCTTGAGTTGAAATCTAATCTTCTTGAGGTTATATTATGCAGGCCCTCTCAGGCTGTTATCTCAGGAGAATGTAGAGAGGACAGGTCAGAGGGATGAATATAATTATATACCTATGCTACACGGACAAATATAGAACGCTAGAAACTATAATCTAAGGTAACATTTGTAATCAGGTCTGTGAGTGTTGCCATTTTTACTCGGGACGTGTCCGGCGATGCAGACATAAATGGGGCGAGCGATATGTGTGGTTAGTGGTGATGCTTACTTTGGGTAAAAGTAAGAGGTGGAAATAGCATCTGTGGTGTGGTGTGAAGCAAGGAAGAGTGAAGCGATGTTTTTGTCTTTTTAATAGCACCTCATTTTCTTTTACCAGTTTACTTGTTTTAATGTGTGTGGTGATGACTTTTCGAAAATAGCTGGCCAATAATGCCGCGTAGGAGGAACACAAGTGAGGGCGAAGCAAATAAACTCTTTCCACTCTATCTTTATTGGTTAGTCATATCCCTTCACCAATAAAAAGTCTAACTTCAACGGTTTTAAGAGCATTTCTACTTTCAGCATTTATGTTCCAGGAGTCATTATAAGGTGAACATGGGTCGTCTTTACCCATGTGTAATGTCTGAAATGATTTGTTGCTGGTTCTAAATTTGTGGCTAGTACTTAAATTGATTCACATTTGGGGTTTTCGACACTTATATGCAATGGTAAAGTGCATAACCTGCTGTTTCCCATGGGAAAGTAGTGACTTCCCAGAATCAACCGTATGTTCTGTTCCTGCAAAAACAATTAGCTGAATGACCGTTGGGGTGTTCGTCTCTGCCAGAAGTGTGTACTACTAAAGGGTTTAACAGACTACAGAGCTTACTATTGCATAACACATGCACACTGAAAAGCAACAGAGGACATGACAGGAATGTAAACGTCTTGGCTTAGTGAAGATGGTACTTCTTATCCCACTCACTCACTCACTCACTCACTCACTCACTCACTTTCTACCGCTTATCCGAACTTCTTGGGTCACGGGGAGCCTGTGCCTATCTCAGGCGTCATCGGGCATCAAGGCAGGATACACCCTGGACGGAGTGCCAACCCATCGCAGGGCACACACACTCTCATTCACTCACACACTCACACACTACAGACAATTTTCCAGAGATGCTAATCAACCTACCATGCATGTCTTTGGACCGGGGGAGGAAACCGGAGTACCCGGAGGAAACCCCCGAGGCACGGGGAGAACATGCAAACTCCACACACACAAGGCGAAGGCAGGAATCAAACCCCAACCCTTGAGGTGTGAGGCGAACGTGCTAACCAGTAACCCACCGTGGTTAGCACCACAAAAAAAAAAACAAAAAAAAAACAACGATTTGTTAAATTCTGTAATATTTATGTAGCTGCCTAAAATCTTCATTTTAGATTTACTTTTAGTCACTGAGACGATCTCAGTTTCACTGATCTACTATCTGCATTTTCACTTTAATTTGTTGTAGAAGAAGATGCCAAAACCACCCAATCATCTTCAGCATACTTCGGTCATGGTGGATCTCGAGCCTATCATGGGAAACACTGGGTGCGAAGCCGGGAAGAAAGACAGAGTCGTTTAGCATGTTATTGAAAGTTTGGAGAAAAATTGAGATACCAGAGGAAACCCACAGGGATACTGGGGAAACATGCAAAACAGCACACGGCTATCAAGTACTTAGGGCTGTGAAGACATTTGTCCAAAACTACCCACTGCATCACTTAAAAACAGAAAGCATGGAGTGTTAGAATGACATATAAGAAGACATAAGAAATCTTGCTTCATCTCCACACTGTCTGCACATGCAGCTGTGATGCCTTATCCAGGGACAGGTTACTACAAGTCGATGAAGCCACTGGGGATGAAGCCTTTCCTGGAAATTCTTCATGGACCAGTGGGTACAATCATTCTTCATGGACCAGTAAGTTAACCAAAAAGGCATCTGGACAAACTGGACCAAAGTTTGCTTAGCTCTCTAAACAGGACTTGTACTAGTTCGTCTTCCTTTGCAAAGACGGAGGCAGGCATTTGACAAAGTGTTTGAACAGGATTTCTATATGAAGGTGTCTCCAAACCACATTCCTTACTTTGGTGACAATTATTCATTTTGTAACTACATAAAAACCGATCTCTGAGATCCCTCCGGTCACGGCTCGTGACCTTGGATGGACGATCGAATGTCCTTTTCCTCTCATGTTGCTAATGTGACACGCTCATGTTGGTTTCAAGACTGGACTACTGCATCTCACTGCTGGCAGGTCTCGATCGGTCCTACCGTCTCTCAAGGTAAGAGGTAGGTATACAACAAGACTCTTTTCTGTTCTGGCACAGAGGTGGTGGAATGAACTTCCCCGTAATGTCCGAACAGCTGAGTTACTGGTTATTTTCAAACGACGAGTGAAAACCTAGAGTACAGACCAAAAGTTTGGTCACACCTTCTCATTCAAAGAGTTTTCTTTATTTTCATGACTATGAAAATTGTAGATTCACACTGAAGGCATCAAAACTATGAATTAACACATGTGGAATTATATACGTACATAACAAAAAAGTGTGGAAAAAAAATGACCCCAAACACACCTCCAGGCTGTGTAAGGGCTATTTGAGCATGAAGGAGAGTGATGGGGTGCTGCACCAGATGACCTGGCCTCCACAGTCACCGGACCTGAACCCAATCGAGATGGTTTGGGGTGAGCTGGACCGCAGAGTGAAGGCAAAAGGGCCAACAAGTGCTAAGCATCTCTGGGAACTCCTTCAAGACTGTTGGAAGACCATTTCAGGTGACGACCTCTTGAAGCTCATCAAGAGAATGCCAAGAGTGTGCAAAGCAGTAACCAAAGCAAAAGGTGGCTACTTTGAAGAACCTAGAATATGATATATTTTCAGTTGTTTCACATGTTTTTGTTATGAACTAAATGTTCTCTTTGAATGAGAAGGTGTGTCCAAACTTTTGGTCTGTACTGTACATCATCCTGAAACACCTGAACTAGCACTAAGGTATTCTAAGACTGTCACCTTGTAAACCAGTGTTAATTTATTCATCAATAGAGACTTAAAAGCTCTGTTGTACGGCGTTCTGGATAAGGGCGTCTGCCTAAGGCCGTAAATGTAAACGTAAATAATACAAACTGGAAATGAGAATGTTAAGAAATAAGTATCGTATTTAATCCACCACACTGATCCCAAACCCAGCTCTACTTTAAATTCAAGGTCTGCCTGCTCACAAGTTCACTGAATTCATTGTCGTGCCCTGAGTGAGCTTCAGTCTTTTGTTGCTGACCCACGCTCCATGGTGACAAAAAAACATTCGCAAACAGCCTTTTATACACAATATCCATCAACGTGTAAACATAATGCACCCTCTGTCAGAATCGATGGCGTAACAAGACAGATGGGTTCAAGGTGAAGGCATTGCCATTCATTGTCTGATTTTAGAAACTCAATAAGGTGAAGAGAATAAATCAAACTAGAGAAGTTTAACAGAGCAGCATTAGAGAGATTCATAGCTGAAAGAAAACAATCTAAGATTTATTTGAGATTACAAAGTGATAACTGAGTATTTGTGGCAAAAACCTATTGCATTATTTCTTTATGCAGTAAACATTCGACGCACGACATGTCTTACAACTGAAAAATACTGTTTATTATAATAAATAGAAATGTATCTGTTTAGAATACATATTATTTATGTTAAAAAAAAATATGGTATTACTTCCATTAACAGATTTATTGATATATAAGAGGCAAGAAATATATATATATATATTGTATGATGGAATTCAGTACAAGCAGAAGTGTATAAATGTAGAACTTCACCATGATGATTCAGATAACTAATGATGAGGCAGAACAGAAATGGTCAGAACTTCACAGAAGCACTGGGCTGGTCAATGTTGCCATCTGCTGACAACTTGTGTCATTGCAATTCTGTCGCTAGAACGTATAAGACGTATGAGATTAATGACAATTGAACCTCCTGCATCATCACATAAGCATTTCAGCTGCTGTGAAATATAATTCACCTCATCTATAGCGCTTAGTATAACCTGTATCAGCAGAACAAAGAGTATTCTGAGGTTGTGGAAGCAGAGAAGACGAGAGATGATGGTGATGAGGATGGAGATGAAGATGTTGTAAGGGATAATGTCAGAGTTAGGGATAAAGCTGTGTATAAAATAAAGCTGGGGATAAAAAATAATGCCAGAGATGAGAATTCTGGTCTGGATGGGAATGAGGATGGAGTAAGGATAGGGATAAGGACAGGGAAGCAGCTGAAAATGAGGATGGTTATGATGAAGATAGATATGAGGATGAGAATTGTATGAAAATGGAGATGCGAATAAGGGTGGGGTGAGAAGGAAGGTGATGATGGGGCTGTTGATAAGAATGGGTTGAGACTGGAGATGAGGACAATGATACTGATGGTAAGGATAGGGATGAGAAAATGTTAAAGATGGGAATGGGGATAAAGGTGTATGAGCTTAGAGATGATGATGATGCCAATGTTGATGAGGATGGAGGGAGGATGGGGATAGGGATGAGGAAGGAAATGAAGACGAGGGTGTAGATGACCTTGGGCATGATGAAGGTAATGTGGAAGACGATGGATGGCATTCTAAAGACTGAAATAAAGCCAAAATCTGAAGAAAGTGTTTTCGCTTGTGTGGCACTTTCAACGGTCCGGGGCTTGTTCAGGAAATCACGACGGTGATCATTGTGGAGGCTTCAGTAACTCTAGGAAGGTCTTGTTGTCTGGGCCAAGATCTACAGGCAAGCGTGATTTTTTATCTTTTATGGTTTTCAGGACAGGATATTTGCTCGATAACACCTCACACATCTCCAGATGGCCCTGCTCAGCAGCCTGTTCACAAAACACACACACACACAAATATAATGTAAATGCCTGTACACTAAGCATTAGTATAACTTTTACACCGAAAATATTTTACCTTATGCAAAGGTGTCGAGCCATCATCATCGGTTAAGCAAGGATCAGCTCTGTGGTTCAGCAGCAGCTTGACGATGCTCATGTGACCACAGTAGGTGGCTCTGTGCAGAGCCGTGGCGCCACCGTGTGTCTGAGAATTGGCACAGGCGCCATGATCCAGGAGAAGCTCACAGACTGACTGGTGAGCTGCTCGACTGGCATAATGCTGCAACACAGATCAGTGAGTTACAACAAGGTGTTACTGTGCCTGGACTCATCAAGTAAAGCAAAGCAGACTAGTTCAGCCTCGTCATATGGTCCGAACATCAACACGCAATTTGAATAACATCTCTGAATATGGAATAAAGGAAAGGCCAGCAAAAGATATTGATCAAAAGTAACAGGGGCTTATTGCTGACCAAAGCGGTGTATCCAGCCTGGTCCTTCGTGTTCGGATCTGTTCCTTTGTTCAAAAATGACCGGACTCTCTCCAAATCCCCATCCAGAGCTGCTGACCATATGCCTAAGAAAAAAACGCATGCTAATGTGTGATATAGTAGATCAGAAAGCTGCCTAGAAGACATTCAGAAGCTTTAAACCTTACCTCTCTCAAAGTCCATTTCATCTAGAGATTGATGGACGCTTGGGGTCGAGCGGTGAACACAGCAGGAGCACTGATGCTCATATGCGTCAGGGAGATCAGTCATGAGACATGTACAGAATCTGAAATCAGCATTTTCTTGTTTTTTTAATTAGTAAAAAAAAGTCATTAAAAGTCATGGTAGATTTATATCACGGTCAAAGTGTGTTTCTGTGCCCGAGGATGAAAAGTGGGCGTGGCCACATAAGTGACAGCTGTCAATCCTGAAATAAGCTCTTGCCTAAGGATCAAAAAGGGGCGTGGCCACATAAAGTAACGTAAATATTACCTCCACAATTATGAAGAAATGTTATTGTTACACCAAGAAACAAATATAATACAAACACTTTATAAAATAAGGTGCTCTTGCCACTAAAAACGATAACACACGATAGAACACTTTGAATGAAAACTACACCAGAAATGATTAAATTACCTGCTTCTAATGCGAATTTATGTGAAACATTTTAGTCATTCTGCTCCATTTTTATTCGTTTTTACAGTAGCTAACCAGCTACTTGACTTATCGTGCACGTGCAGCCAGCAGTCATTAGCATAGCCCACAATTCACACTAACTACAACTTCGTACCTAATTAGCAACCTTATTAATTTCCAAAAATTATATTTAGCAGAATTAATGCTGATCTCCGCCGGTCAGAATCGTATATATTTTTAAAATGACTTTAAATCGACACAGTTCCTGCAGAAAACATCTACGGACCGGCGCGAGTCAACAAACCGAGGGTCAATCCAGATTCACTCGCTACGTCCTACGTCAGCGCACTACCTAGGGAGTGATTTAATCAGTAATGTATCGTATGTAGTGCACTTTGTACGGTTAACGTAGGCGTTTGGAATTCAGCCTCTTACAGAGGAAAACTCACGGCTGTTTCATATTAAGCATATTAAGTAAAATAAAAGTTTCCAAAATAAAAGCTTCATCAATCTGACAAAGCTTACAAGAACAACAACAACATTATTATTATTATTATTATTATTATTATTATTATTATTATTATTATTATTGTTGTTGTTGTTTTTATATTATTATTATAATAGTATTATTATCATCATTATATAAAAAAATATAATGATGATAATAATAATACTATTATTATTGTTGTTGTTTTTATATTATATGTTATTTTTATATATTTTATATATTTTATATATTATTATTATTATTATTATTATTATTATTATTATTATTATATTTTAGTTTTAATATAATAGTAATACTATTATTCTTATTATTCTTATTATTCTTATTCTTATTCTTATTCTTATTATATTATGTTGTTGTTGTTGTTTTTATATTATGTTTTTTATATTATAATAATAATAATAAAATAATAATAATAATAATAATAATAATAGTAATAATAATAGTAATAATAATAATCATTACTATTATTATTACTATTATTATTATTATTACTATTATTATTATTATTATTATTATTATTATTATTATTATTTATGTATTTATTTATTTTTATTTATTTTTCGAACAAACTGGCAAAACCTCATAAAATTTTGTTTATTTGATCATTGAGTAAGGAGTAAAACACTTGGGGCATGCTGTTACAGGAAAATAATTATAGTTATAGAAAATATAGAAATGTAATTAAGCCCTATTTTTTTTTAGCAATTGCAATCTCTAAAAAAGTTTTAGAAGGCCACAAATTGGCAAATATGACACTGTGTCCCCATGTTCTGTAAATAAACACACATGCAAAGTCTGTTGCAGTTGTCAGAGCCCATTGTTACAAATTAAATTCGGGGGAAAATAAAAATAATTTACCCTTATCAGATCTCAAGCTTTACAGAATATTCTGATTACTGTATGGTTTGAATAATAAGACAAAGTGGCTTGAAAAATAAATCAAGTATCCTTTTGAGCTGTGAACAATTAAAATGCACAACAATACTCAATGCATGATACATTTTATTAGCACTATTATGTTCAGGAGATGGCAAGAATAACAACGTGTTAGTTAAAAGTAGTACATACATTTTGGTAATTCATTTTGGCAATTTAAAAAACAAACACAGAATAAATTGAAGATCTTAACCAGGCCTGTTATTGTCCCATTTCTCTCTCAGCAACACGGGTCTGTAAAAGAAGACATAAGATAAACAAAACACTGGCTTTAAATTGTTTGTTAATGAGCATAAAGAAAACTTCAAGCTGCGCACCAACAGATCTTTCATTCTGTAGATCTTATTCCGAGGCGAAGCGTCTGCATTGTCACACGCGTAGCCGGAGGACCTCGGCATTTCTTCAACATTCTGAAACAAAACGTCCCACATATTTAAAGTGAATAATGGTTATAGACTAGGATATACACTAGCCTAGACATTGTTTGGTTTAGTGGATGTTACCTCCTGCAATGCTGCACGTTTTCCTCCAGGATTGAGGCCATGAGACCAGTGCTGAGAGCTCACATGCAGAACCACAGCACACACCACCATCCACCAGATTGCTCGTTTTACACACATTCTGAAGACCTAGGAAAGCAAACACAGCTTCATTATTTGCCTTAGACAAGAAAATAGTATTATCTAATGAAAGTTAAATCCCGGTTTCACCTGCTGTAAGGTGAGTCAGGAGGCCTGACTTAAAGCATGTCAACTCTGAAACTAGAAAGAACTGAACTACACTCACTGAGCACTTTATTTCAGATATACTATACTAATACTGGATAGGGAATCCCATTGCTTTAAAAACAGCTTCAAGTCTTGCTCTGAGATGCTGTTCTGCTCACCACAACTCTACAGAGTGATTATCTGAGTTACTTTAGCCTTTCTGTCAGCTTGAACCAGGCTGGCCATTCTTCTTTGTACTCTCTCATCAACAAAGTGTTTCCGACCACAGAACGTGGGATGTTATGTTTTTTTTTCTTTAAAAAAATTTGCGAGAACTTGAATTTTTCAATTTACTTTTTTCATTTATGGCATTAGGCAGTTGCCCTTATCCAGAGCGACTAACATTTTTATCTTGTTTTTTATACAACGAAACATTTAAGGGTTAACGGCCTGTCCCTTGTAGTGGCGGTGTGATGGACGTGGGATTCAAACTCACAACCTTCCAAACACTTTAGCCACTAATCTGTGGGACGTAGCCTTTGGACGTCCACTGAGCCGAGGCCGACTCTAAGAATCCTGAGACATCTCCAGTTAGACCCTGTGATACTAAGGAGATCTGAAGTTCATGATCCTTACACCAATACAACATTTATCTGACTGTATATTACAATCACACCCCCAGTGTCACCCATATGAGGATGAGGTTCCCCTTGAGTCCGGTTCCTCTCAAGGTTTCTTCCTTTACCAATTTAAGGGAGTTTTTCCTTGCCACTGCTGCCTGAGTCACCTCAGACTTGCTCATAGGGGGATAAATACATACACATTGTGAACTATATATAATCTAATAATAATCTAGAATTTTTTATTCTGTCAATTCTTTTTCTTTTATTATTCGTTATTTCCTTTATCATTCCTTATGTTTACCTTCTGCTCTATGTTTATGCTCTGTAAAGCTGCTTTGAGACAATGTCTATTGTAAAAAGCGCTATACAAAAAATAAACTTGAATTAATCGACCACAAATCCCAGATGTTCAGCAGGGGGAGGCCAATCAGGCCACATTCAAAATCTCTGAGATCACATTTCCCGCCATTCTGACGGTTTGTTGGCACATGATTGGCTAAATAAGTGTATCTAATAAAGTAGTAGCCTATTGGTTAAGGTGTTAGACTATCAATTGGAAGATCCCAAACCTATTTCTACAAATTGGAAAATCCCAAGTCCACCAAGCTGCCACCGCTGGGCCCCTGAGCAAAGGCTCTCAACCCTCAATTGCTCAGTTGTATAAAACAAGGTATGGGATGGCAGTTGATTGCAGGACATGTGTTCAGTCACACCCTGGAGCAATGAATCAGAGCCATTCTGCCTACTGGCATGTTACTGGTCGGAAACCCACATGGTCACAGAGAGATCATGTGGAAGTGCAGACATTCTCAGGGATTATCTTTCATGCCGCTAATCTATTTGCTTCTCCATCTTTCCGTCTCATCCTCTGCGCCATTTCTCTCATTTTTGTCGCTTTCGCTTTCCCTCCATTTTTCCCACCACTACTCTCTCACTCCCCATTTAATCCAACTGTTACATTCACTAACAGTTCACAGATCAGCCGTTCCCTTACACACAGCGTTAAGATCATTCTTCTCTCAAACTTTTTTCCAAAAAAAAAAACAGTCTGAAAATATTAACAAAAGTTAAGATGTTCCACAACTTGCACCTACTTGCCTTGATCAGTCGCCCTAGACACTTCTTCTGCTCTTCACGATGATGATCTGATGCATTTTCTTTCAACAGCAAGCCTCTTATAGCACTCCAGCTTCTCTCTCTCTCTCTCTCTCTCTCTCTCTCTCTCTCTCTCTCACACACACACACACACACACACACACACACACACACACACACACACACACACACACACACACACACATATACACACACTTCATACACCTTTGTCTTAGGAGTCTAAGAGCATCTTCACCACTTATCATTAATCTGTTAAGTCTGTAAACACCACTGGTGTATGTATAAACAGATGAGTCAGGGGATTTAGAGAGGTCTGAGCCGCACTTCAGCTTTCAAAAGCTAAGCTCGAGATTAAAGTATTGGCGCACTTTGCTGATTTAAGTGGCCGATAAGTGAAAGATTGATCCGTGCATGACCACTGAAGATTAAAATTTATCTCTCAAAGTGATTTTTCATGAAATTACAACTTTCATTCATTCATTCATTTTCTACCGCTTATCCGCACTACCTCGGGTCACAAGGAGCTTGTGCCTATCTCAGGCGTCATCAGGCAGGATACACCCTGGACGGAGTGCCAACCCATCACAGGGCACACACTCTCATTCACTCACACACACACACTACAGACAATTTTTTCCAGAGATGCCAATCAACCTACCATGCATGTCTTTGGACCGGGGGAGGAAACCGGAGTACCCGGAGGAAACCCCCGAGGCACGGGGAGAACATGAAAACTCCACACACACAAGGTGGAGATGTAAATCGAACCCCCAAACCCTGGAGGTGTGAGGCGAACGTGCTAACCACTAAGCCACCGTGCCCCCTAAATTACAACTTACCCTTTTCAAAGTTTTTTTAGGGTTTATGATTGAGTTCATGGATTTTGGCCTGTTTTCCTGAGCCCAGGAGCTCAATAACCGCAACCACCTAATAGTAGGTTGTATAAATAATTCAAATGCGACTCATCCGTTAGGGTAAAGTTCAAGATAGAAAAGCATTAAATACAGGTGCTGGTCATAGAATATCATCAAAAAGTTGATTTACTTCACTAATTCCATTCAAAAAATGAAACTTGTATATTATCTTCATTCATTACACACAGACTGATATATTTCAAATGTTTATTTCTTTTAATTTTGATTATTTTAATTTTGAATTTTGTTTGACTCTATATTTGTAATCATACCCTCCAGTGTCACCCATATGAGGATGAGGTTCCCCTTTGAGTCTGGTTCCTCTCAAGGTTTCTTCCTTACCATCTAAGGGAGTTTTTCCTCGCCACTGCTGACTGAGTCACCTCAGACTTGCTCATTGGAGATAAATACATATACATACATACTGAACTATATACTGTATATCTTGAATTTTTACTATATTAATTCTCTATATTTCTCTTTATGTTTACCTTCTGTTCTAGGTTTATGTTCTGTAAAGCTGCTTTGAGACGAAGCCCATTGTAAAAACACGCTATACAAATAAAATTTAATTGAATCGAATTGATTATAACTGACAACTAAGGAAAATCCCAAATTCAGTAACATTAGAATTAAAATTAGAATATTACTTAAGACCAATACAAAGAAAGTGTCGATCAGTCTGTGGCACTGCTCAGGTGTTATGAGAGCCCAGGTTGCTCTGATAGTGGCCTTCAGCTCTTCTGCATTGTTGGGTCTGTCATATCGCATCTTCCTCTTCACAATACCACAGAGATTCAGGCGAGTTTGCTGGCCAATTAAGAACAGGGACACCAGGGTCCTTCAACCAGGTACTGGTAGCTTTGTACACTGTGTGTAGGTGCCAAGTCCTGTTGGAAAATGGAATCTGCATCTCCATAAAGTTGTATTGTATCATTCAAACACCTACTTTTGGAGTTATATATAAAATATTTAATGGTTCAAATAGTGATTATTGTGTTAAGATTTTTGTTCTGGTTTCGATTTGTGTAATCTTTGTGTGTGTGTGTGTGTATATATGTATATATATATATATATATAAATAAATAGTTAATGTATTATATCACTAACTTTTCACTTTTGTTTATTATTTTGGGCTAAACAATAGACGCCATTGAACAGTTGTGTAATATATATTTTATACAATACAATATACCAATAACAAAACATCTCTTGTGCAAATCTGTGTGTACATGAAACGACTGCCACAAAAGAAACCACACAAAAACAAGTCGGTTTGTTTCGAACAGTCTTTATGGTAAGACGCTTCCGTGACGGCGAGCCGAACAGAAGAGGACGTCTCTTTTTTTAAATTCTACATAAACGCAGAATTGCTTGTGTACGGAAATAAATAGCCCGTGCCCTTCCTAAGGGTCTGATAAATCAACTCGCGATGCGCTTACAAGCGCAAAGGTCTGCTTCTGATTGCCTTCATGTGACGAGTACCTACGATGAGGTCTGAGTGACAGAATATATCGTTAGCTTTAAGCTCGTGTCAGGAATTATTTCCTAAAGGAACCGGTCAAGTGTTTGACCGTGCAGCAATAATATGGGTCGCTATTAACTGTACAGGTGATACATGAAACGGAGGCTGTTACGTTGAAAGTGCTGAATAAAGAACTACAGCCACGCTGCTGCATAGGGAAGCACTGGAGAAAGCAAAGCACCGTTTTAAACCTGTTTTTGGTGCCGAACACTTTTCGTGAGACGTTTGAGGACGAACGATAACGTTAAGACGATGAACGACTTCAAACCAGCACGATCATGCTACTGGTTGTATAACTACACAGCCTTATTTATTTATGTTAGGCACGACTGCATTTTGGTTAACTTTTGTCCCTTTGACGTCCCCCATTTCTATCTGTTGAATCCTCCTCATGACAAACTGAAAGAAATCTAAATGTCCATCCATAAAAGTCAGTTCAGTATGGGAGGTAGATAAAAGACAAATCCTGTTTCTTTTTGAAGCGCACGCACAACAGGGAGCTGAGAAACATCCAGTTACATTGCATATGTCATTTTATACCTAATACTTAAAATAGTCTGATCAGCTTATCACATACATGTGGTACATACAGTACAGTAAAGAGCAAGACGTTTGTCCTTTTTTTTTTAGGCATGCATATATATATGATACATGATATGGCACGGAAATGCTAAGGTAAATCAGAAAAGCTTTAGAAAAGGCTCCTCCTTCAGATTTCGGAGTCGGACAATTCCAGTAATCACCAAAGCAGGAACCTCTTCATATCTGTGTATCGGCTTTGGAGAAATCCGCTGGATGTCACCGAATGAGACTGAAGACGTATAAAAAACAAACAAACAAACAAAAAAAAACCCCATCTAAAAGCCCCTTAAGAGGCTACTGTTTCCACCCCGAAGCTTTGAGACGACAGAATTCTAAACTCGAACAGAACACGTATTTGGTTGCGTTCGCCTTTGTGACGTCTGTACGCGACAATAAGAAACGCATACATTCACTAATCTTCATCAGCTTGGGATCCGTCTCCCCAGACCATACAGGAAGCCAACACTGTGGATTAAATCTGACATAAATATAAATAAAACACGTAGGTAAACTAGGTTTGGTATAACAAACGGTTCAGGATGGACGATGACGGGTGTGTTGTAGTAATCCTACGAGAGATCTGTGCTGATTTAACACCCTGCATGTGCACTAACGTGAGAGAGTAAAGCTGAGAGGTGAGGACACGGAACGCCGATATTGCATACGGGTCCGACGCGAGCGTCTGGCGTTCGGCTGTGACGGGTCGCTCGTGATCGGTTATCTCACGCTCTGAGACATGTGCAGCGGCGTTAACATCTCCTCGAAGATGGCTCCTTTCACGTTTGAGCCACGCAGGTTGGCTTCTTGGAGGTCGCAGCCGGATAAATCGCAGTTCTGATCGGGGAAACAAACAAAAAAGGTTGCACAATTTCAGCGAGATGAGCGATGACCTGGATATTTCGGATCCTTTTAAGAATAAGAATAAGATCAACGATAAGGAGAACAACAGAATACTAAGACCTGTAGTATGTATGTAGTGTTAAAAACGTAAGAACCGTTACGTTTCAAGATTTCGGTACTTAGTTTGTAGAATATAATATTGAGGAATAAGTTGTTATTAATAAACGCAACAGCTTTCTCTAGAGGAAATATACTGTGGCTTGTATAAAAGGGTTTATATGTGTAGTGTAATAAATGGTTAAAGATGAGGTTTAGCCATTTAGCAACAGAATCATTTCAATTTCTTTACACATTTCGATGCGTTCCCTCACCTCTAGATCGGTTCCCGCTAGAGTTGCCCCTCGCAGGTTACAGTTCTTCAGCTTGGCGTTCTTCAGCGTAGCCACACGCAGGTTTATCCCAGTCATCTGACTGCCCTCCATATCCACCCCCTTCAGATTGGCACCTATGACATACAGACTAAATGATGACGCTTAAAATAGGACCAGCCACACAACAGCGCTGTCTTCAGGGAGTTTCGTGTTTTGAGCATTATGGGATGTCGATATAATCACCAGATGTGTAGAAATATTAAATATATATAGACATGATCAGGCTGCGCACGGTTTCCTGAGGAGTTTGATTATTTTCGAGTTGGGAATAAAAGGGAACATTTCTAACACGTGAGCAGGCCAGGACAGACAGATAAAGAATACGTTCAGGATTATTTTGGAAGAAAGGTACATGCTGTGAAAGGGAATGGGGGAAAAAAAAAAAAAGTACTTACCTTCCAGGTTGGCTTTGAGTCCTGAGGGATCTTCGAAATTACAGCCTCTCAGTGAGGCGCCTTCGGCATTAGAGCACAGCATCTTGACGCCCTGCAGGTTTGCACCCTGAAACACAGACCAAACAGAAACGATAAGTGCTAGAAAAGGATGATAGCTGTATAGGGTTTATACATGAATTTAGGGATGTGATCTTCACCACATTCAGTTGGTACTAGTTACGTTTGAAGTTTGTCTATTAGACGCCTTTATTTTGGCACATACAATAACAGCACAGTCAAATTCTTTCTTTGCAAAGTGCAGGGTCTGCCATGATACAGCACCCTGGAGCAGGGAAGGTTAAGGGCCTTGCTCAGGGGCCCAAAAGTGGCAGCTTGGCAGTGCTGGAGCTGGAACCCCAATCAACAACCCAGAGTATTAACCACTTGAGCACGTACCTCCAGGTTGGCCCCAGAGAGGTCGGCTCTCTCCAGGTTTGAGCAGCACAGGTTGGCACAGGTGAGGTTGCAGCGGCTCAAGTTGGCCATCTTGAAATTGATGTAACGCAGGTCCAGCCGAGACAGATCCGCCCCGCTGAAGTTAAGCCCCTGGGTGTACGTGAGAGACGATTAGACCATTCTGTTTTAAAAGGTGGTCACACACGACCTGGTGGAAATGCCTGTACCTGACAGCGCAGCTCTGACTTGGTGGGCGTGGCAAGCAGAAAGCGTACAAACTCTTTCCGGGAGATTGGCGAGTGGTCCTCGGGGGGGTGGGAGTTCTGTGAGGACGTAAACGCATAAACAAACAGTAAAAGACAGGTAGTGACGAAGCTCTCAGTCATTCTTAAGGTAAAATATATTTTTACCTTAATGGCAACTTCTATCTGCTCAGCGAGCTGCTCGATGCCAAAGAAACGGGCTTCTTCCAGTACACCTATCACACACACACACACACACACACACACACACTCAGAATAAACAAAACAAGAAACACTCAGTGCATCAACACCATCATTTCAAACAACCACATGAATCCTGTAGAACCAGCTCTGTACTAGTAACCAGAAAAGTTTAATTCCCAGGAATGTTAGCGCTCACCCAGCCCTGAGGTACACCTTCAACATTCTTTTTCATTTCTACAGAACGGGAACTAAATTCACATTTAATTCTATTTTAATAGTTGGTGTGGTGTTCTTCTTGTGCCATACGTATTTCTTCAGGATTACTTAAATATTCAGGAAGCTTAAATGTCGACACAAAATAGCTATTGATTGGTGTCAGATAAAGTGGCACTTAATTGTAAAGAGGGTTGTTAGAATATTGATGTTCACCGAAAGAAAGAGAGAGAGAAAGCGTGAGGGGGGAGGAGTGAAAGTGTGTGTGTGTGTGTGAGAGAGAGAGAGAGAGAGAGAGAGAGAGAGAGAAAGTGAGAGAATGAGGGAAAGCATGAGTGTGAGAGAGCGCGTGTGAGAGAGCGCGTGTGAGAGAGAGAGAAAAGGGAGCGAGAGAGAGAGAGAGAAAAGGGTGCGAGAGAGAGAGAGACAGAAAAGAGTGTGAGAGAGAAAGTGTGGGGGGGGTGAGAGAGAAAGTGTGTGTGAGAGAGAAAGTGTGGGGGGGGAGTGAGAGAGAAAGTGTGTGTGAGAGAGAAAGTGTGGGGGGGGAGTGAGAGAGAAAGTGTGTGTGAGAGAGAAAGTGTGGGGGGGGAGTGACAGAGAAAGTGTGTGTGAGAGAGAGAAAGTGTGTGAGAGAGAGGGGGGGAGAGTGAGATAGAGAGAAAGAGACAGACAGACAGAGAGAGAGAGAGAGAGAGAGAGAGAGAGAGAGAGAGATCAACTGTATCAATAAATGATTAGAAAACTGACACCAATCAAAGCCAAAATCCTGTGGTAACCCAAACCTACCTAGTAAATTAATTCCTTCATTAACAATAAACTGGCCGTGTCGCAGGTAGTTCAAGATGGGCTCGAAGTACTCAGGACTGCGGTCGATGAGGTAAGCGCCTCGGTCATCTCTCTTGTTTCCCCACACATCTACAACACGGAGGAAAGAACAGAGACAGCTCTAAGTGTGTAAAACTCATGCCATAAAAGACAGAGGTTTTTATGAAAGCCTTCCTTACCCTTTCCTCTAAACATGTGAGCCAGCATGCTGTCAGGCTCCTTACTCACAAGCGTACTCCTAAAGTGAGCAATACAGACAAACAGGGTAACATTATTAGCAACGACCCTTAATTACTTTAGAACTTACCCAGTGGAGGAAGTGAGAGAAACACTATTCCTTTTGTTGTTTTTTTGTTTAATCTCTCCCATCATGAGGACATATCTGGGACGTACGAGTCCTAATTACAAAACCTGAGCAGTTAGCTCCAAAATGATTTATTAAGGAGGACTTTTTAAGCACTGCACTTTTTATATTCAATCCTTGAGTCTAACTGCATAATCTTTCCAGCTTCTGTGAAATCTTATTTTTGTGCTACAAACAGAGATGAACTGTTAAATCTGACTGGACAGAAGGATTCGTTTTCTATCACAGGTTTACATTAAAGCACACATTGTAACACGCTTCTGTTCCTATAAGAATGGCTAATTCATAGGAACCTGTAGATTGTAAACAGCTCTTTAACAAAAACAAAATAGATATGATGAAAGACGTGGATGTTTTCCATAAGGAGATATATTTATTAAGTGTCGGCGCTTCGTAGCGGTCAGACGTAAGGCTGTGGCTTTTTTCACAAAGTCTACCAACACATGCTGCGTTATACCTGACCACGGACACATTCAAGTATGATGTTCTTTTATTAAAAACATTAAACCGGTAGAAAAGGAACAAAACGCGCTGAGGCTTGTCGTTATGAGAAATAACCGATTCTGGGCCGATAACAGTTTTTCTGCTGTATCACAGCATCCTGTAAACAAACATGCCGTATGTTTTTTGTAAGTCTGGTGTGTAGTTAGGAATAAATCTCTGTACCGTGTGGTCGTGAAGAGCCGCCCGCCGATATTTAAAGTCAACCAGTCACTGTGGGAACCTAGGCGATCTTCAGCAGCTTTTCCGTCACTTTGTGGATCTGAAACGTACGAAACCCACACACACACAAACTCCATATCAATTCCATAAATGGTTTTACAAAAGGAGGAAGATGATTAACGTATACTTTCCCCTTTTTAAACATGACTACTTACCAACAAAAGCATCTCCTTCTGAGACATATAACACATCGTCATCCCTGTAAAGCAAAACGACACGTCGGACAGCCGATCGGGAAGAAGGACCTTCTTAAATACTTGTTAGCGGCACAGAAAAGTCTTCCATCTAAGGTTCTTACCTGATCAGGGCGATGTCGTCTATAAGGCCGCCCTTTCCGTTGTACAAACTAGTGGCCCTGATTCCCAGTTTATTGCTGGCAACAGATAAGAGATCAGACAGAGTCCCATACACTGCTACAACCTGTGGAAAAGAGAGAAAGTTCAAGTCTGTATTCCGAGCTGCACAGATTAACCTAAATGTAATGGCCATTTTAGTCTTTATACTATTTACTATGCATCAAGGCGTGACCCTAGGACAAGAAATTCATTACCATGGTAACGTCAATCTCAGGTAACGTGTTGAAATCTCGCGAGATTAAAAAAAAACAAAAAAACAAAACGAGCTCTCGGGTATAGTTAGTGTATAGGCTACTCAGCTAGCTACGTAACAGGTATGAATCAGACACAACAAAACGTAGGCACGTACCTTTAGTTGGTTTGATTCGGAAAACTATTTATAAAAGACATTTTGGAGTCATTCATAAAAGGTCACGCGCACTGATTAGGCTAAGTTTCTTTAGCAACAATCACATGCTAGCTAGTTAGCCATTATTGTGCCAATATTACAGCGTTTAACGTGTGGTTTTCCTTAAATAGATGAACTGGAATATTAAATAGTATGTACTCACATCCATAATATAGATAATACAGAAAAGAACGCGTTTCATTATGCATAACAAGACCCGTAACGTTGCTAGCTTAGCAACGCTAACTAAGAATGAACTAAAACTCACCTTGCCGTTTTTGGAGGATCCATTGACAAAAAGCGTGACCCTTCGCATTATTTACGTGAAATATAATACTTCAGACAATACAGACGATTTATTATTTTACGATCTAGAAGTTCACAACTGCGAACTCATCCCTGTTTAAGACAAGAGGGGAAAAAACTCACAGCAACAACCTACAGTACATTGTATTCCGATTACGACGCGGTTGTCCAATCAGAGCGCCGGCATTGTTACTGAGGTAAATGATACACCAATCATAACGCACCATGAGGGAGCACGATGTGCTGCGCCAACCAATCAGACACAATTGTGGTATAACTTCACTCATGAAGAATTTGTAAGGGAAATAGTTTATTCTGTGTGGGAGCGTTGGGAGAAGAACTTCACAGTACGACCTAGTTACAAAAATACACTTAATAAACAGAGAATAATTATAAATCATAAGCCTAAATGTGACGAAGCTCCATTATGAAAACTAAATCAAGTTGAATGACAGTGAATTAATTGAATAATTGACACGACTCAGCTATAAATAAGGAATGATATACATGGAGGTGTGTTGTTGTGGGAAAATAACCAGCTATAACCCCAAAACTTTGTTGCCTCACAACTCTTGGGGTTTGATTCGTGCCTTTGCCCTGTGTGCATGGAGTTTGAATGTCCTTCATGTGCTTGAGCGTTTTCCTCCAGGTATTCCAGCTTCCAAGTCCAAAGACACATTTTCTAGGATGACTGGCAAATTAAAATGATCCGTACTGTGTGTGACAGTAGTCTGTGATGGATTACAACATCATCTATGGTGTCTTGCTCCTCGAGTGGTAGCCTAGTGGCTAAGGTGTTGGACTACTGAGCGTAAGGTTCTGGGTTCAACACCAAGGTTCCACTGCTGGGCCCCTGGGCAAGACCCTTAACCCTCAATTGCTTAATTGTATAAATTAAAATAAAATGTAAGTGAGTCTGGATAAGGATGTCTGCTGAATGCCAGAAATGTTAATGTAAGTCCCCTGGAATAGACTCCAGGCTCCCCACAACAAGCAGCACAGAAAATGGTGGAGGTGGAAGCAAGTCACAAGTAATTCTCAAGTCATGAATGTCAAGTCAAAGTCAAGTCGAGTCTCTTTTTAATATTTGTCAAGCAAGTCTCAAGTCTCAAATTTGCGACTTAAGCCTGACTCGAGTCAAGTCGAGTCCCCCATCTCTGAGTCATTTAACGCAAGTCCGAGTCAAGTCTCAAGTCATGAATGTCAAAGTCAAGTCGAGTCTCTTTTTAATATTTGTCAAGCAAGTCTCAAAGTCTCAAATTTGCGACTTAAGTCTGACTCGAGTCAAGTCGAGCCCCCCATCTCTGAGTCAGTTTAACTCAAGTCTGAGTCACGTCTCAAGTCATGAATGTCAAGTCAAAGTCAAGTCGAGTCTTTTTTTAATATTTGTCAAGCAAGTCGCACGTGTCAAATTTGCGACTTAAGTCTGACACGAGTCAAGTCATATGAATCGAGTCCCCCATTTCTGGAAGATGGATGGATGGATGGTTACACTGAATGTTGTTGAACATCTGCTAAATGATATAACAGCTTTATTGCATCTATTAACTGCTTCACTTTTTTTGCTATCTTGAAGTTATTAAAGAATAAACATGGATTGTTATGTGTAATAACGGTACGTTTTTCAATACAGTAAAGTCTTCCAGACATCTGTTCTACATAACAATTCAACATACATCCATTTGGAGTGATGACATAGAACGAGTGCATTCATAGACACCGTGCAGCTCAAATTACTGCTGTTTAGAAAATGAATCTTCACCTTCATGAATCACTTTCATGAAAATGAATCATCAGATTAAAGAATTCAACAGGTCTGGGGTATAAAAGCATATAGTAATGATCATGATATGATTAGCCAGTCATCTTAGTATATGCACCTCTATTCAACTTTATTTAGATGTATTCAACATCTAACGTGGGGCAGTCGTGGCCTAATGGTTAGAGAGTCTGACTTGTAACCCAAAGGTTGTGGGTTCGAGTCTTGGGCCGGCCACGACTGAGGTGCCCTTGAGCAAGGCACCGAACCCCCCAACTGCTCCCCGGGCGCCGCAGCATAAATGGCTGCCCACTGCTCCGTGTGTGTGTTCACGGTGTGTGTGTGTTCACTGCTGTGTGTGTGCACTTTGGATGGGTTAAATGCAGAGAACAAATTCTGAGTATGGGTCACCGTACTTAGCCGTATGTCACTTCACATTCACATTCTTCACATTCACATCTAAAGGGGTTTTCTCCACTAGATGGCAGATGGGAACATATAACTGACCAGCACTTTCTTTCTACGCTGCATTGGTCATTCTGTACAGACTCTTTTATCCACATGAACAGCTTGATGCACTGTTGATGAGTTAAATCAAGTGTTTTAGACCAGAAAATGCTTTAACACATACTCAAGAGGAAATAAAGTACTACAGTCCAGTACAGTACAGTTCAGTCCCACCATAAATTCTCAATGAAAAATCCAATTTTTATCATTCAATGTCAGTGGAAAGAAAAATGTGTTATCTTTGCTTTGTTAAACATCACATTTTATCCACATGGGCTTTGTGCATAGGCTGATTTTTTTTTTACTTAAACATCCCATAAATCATTCTGAAGTTCACAACTAGGCTTCATAAAAGCCTGCGTGAATACAAAATGCTGCTGTTGCATGTTGAAAATGCATTTAATTTGGGTGTAGTGATACGAATGTAATAAAATTTGGATTGTCTCGATTGAATTTATTCCTCTAATGAAGAAAGCAACATGAAATTCATTCCTGTGTAAATCATTACCATGAAATATTTTCAAAGCATTATGTAAATCATGAGTCATTACACTGCTGCAGTTTTATTTTATTATTATTTTTTTTTCTCACAATTCCACCCACGACATTGCACTTCTGCTTCCAGGTGTAGTTCCCCATTACCCATGACCATTTAGCCTAATAACATGGTCCAGATAAGCCACAACTAATAACCTAATTAAATGTCAAACAAGATTGTTTGCACTCACCCTTCTTTTTTTCTACCTTTTTCTGACAAATCTAAATCGAGTTAATGAAAGACTTTAAACAGGCACAGAGTGATAATATCCTGTTTACAGCCGAGTGAGTCTTACATAGTCACCATAATCTTATCATTCGCTGGAAAAAATGCTGTTTTTTTAAAATGTCACTTCATTGTGACTGCTCACATGGTCTGCAAACACAGGGAGCCGATAATCGCACGTCTCTGTGTACATTGTTGACAATTTGGCCAGCAGATGTAGGGAAGTTTCCCATTGTGCATGAATCCGTGTTTGGGTAACGAGGGCTGAGTATTATGTTCTTAAAGAATAAATTAGATAAGGTGATCCGTGGACAAAAGGTGTATGCTGTTGTTTTTGATACAGAGTCATGGAGGATGGGAGAAAGGGCCGATTGCGAGCCGTGTTTAGTGCTGAGCCTCTCAAAAAAGTCTTTTGTTGTGAAACTGTGAAACACGGCGTTGTCGATCCACGTACTAGTGTGTAGTGAAAATCAGATTGGAGTAAATGATCTTCGTGAGTCGTTTATCACTTCTTTTGTCTGGTTGGCATAAAATGATCTAAGTTTAGAACAACATTTGATGACGCAATGAATATTCGATATTCGTGTAGATTGGTTTTAGGAACATCTACTCCATTAAAAAGCAGATAATAGTGTATACAGTACATGAATTCCTGGCATGCTGAGAAGACTCCCTCCCTCCTGGATGAATCTAGCTTGATTAAGTAAGTACACGTGCTAAAATAAGACACATTGTCCAGCCGAGTTGGGCGATGGAGCACAGCAACAATATAAGTGAGTTAAACCTTTAAAGGATATGAGAAACACTGGAACAGAATGGTCTTTTGGAAGTCCTGAGGTACCATAACAGGTCATAAATCTACACAAAAGACACATACTTTTGAAGAATAAGGTTAACAGATTTATTTAAAAAAAAAAAAAAAAACAATTCCCTCATTGCAAATGTTTAGGTGTGGAAAGAAATCTCATAAAATAAATTTTTGTCCATAAATACAGTCATATTTTGCTGGTTTTAATTAATTGTTCCAAATGAATCTATTATATATTATATATAGTTATATTTACTGTATACTGCATTTTTTATTTTCGTCTCCAGCTTTGGCATTTCTCTGTGGTTGAACTTTTCATGACTTCATGACTTTTCATGTTCTTTGTCTTCCAATTTCATTATTTGATATTAGATTTAATTCATTTTTAATTAAACCGTTTTTGTTTGTTTGTGTGTGTGTGGTGTGTGTGTGTCTGTGTGTGTGTGTGTTGTGTGTGTGTGTATTTATTATTACTTTTTTGTGATTTTTGCCTCCCTTAGTCATTTAATTTTCTGGAATCCCACTTTCTTATGACCTCTGCCTGCTTTTTCCACCCTCACCTCCCATATTGAAGTTTGAGAGTCCTGCTTCTTTGTTACTGAAGATTGTGTGTTGCGCTGAGGATCCTCACGTAACTGGAAAAAACCCAACAGTGTTTAGAGCATCTGAAGAGATGCTGGCCTAGATTCTAGATTAAAAGGGCCCAGAGATGTTGATTCTTATTTGATTATGTGTCGTGAGCATTTGGTAAGTGGTAAAAACACTAAAAACAAATTCAGGGCTTATAGAGTGAGAGCTTTGGAGTGGCCATGACCAACCAAACAATGGAGGAGGTAAAAGCCCTTCTGAATGATCCATTCAATCATCTCAGCACCGTAAAGAAGTCTCACTACATCTGCAATGGGCTTTTGGAGTCGAATTGAGGCTCTCGACATGCTATGTGTCTCCACTTCTTGTGTTCCCAGTTAAACATGGCATCTTTAACTCTTTTTACCAGAGGCCAAATTTGTTTTGTGTTCTTTTGTTCTTTGTCATGTCCCACTCCACAGCATTTTTTAAAATATGAAGCTCATGTAAAAGTAGACACCTATTTGTAGGTTTTTCAGAAGTATTTCTGTATTAAGGCAATCTCTGTGTAGAAAAGATCCAAAAAAAAAAACCCAAAACAGTTTTATTTTCTCACAAATGTTTCTATCTTCCAAGTAAATGCTTATATAACTCTCTGAGGGAAAAACACATCCATTTCTCACACTGAAAGCCAGCAGAGTCATGACTCTTGTATATCAGACTTGTGTCGATAAAACAATTCTTTTGTTTATACTGATTGAAAAAAGGCCCAAAATTTGATTCCCAATTCACTGGTGGACAGGATAAAGTGGTTAATCTAGTTCTACTGTGGCCAACACAAAATCTCTACTCAGTTAGATTGTTCTAGTGACTTTACTGAAAGAGTGTGGATTGAGTTGAATTGTTTTACCTGACACCACATTTTACAAGATTTCACACTATTGGCTTTCCATATTTTTATATTATCCACAAAAGATAATGACAATCTGTGCCTGTAGTCACTTGCACTTGATTTTCATCAGAATCTACAGCAGTGTAAAGTGAGACGAGGTTTTTTTGGGACTTAATTATCTATTTATACAGATCTATTTATGATTGAATGTCATGTTGACGTATCCCTAGTTAATATATTGAAAGGAAAATGCCAAAACCAATAGCTGCTACTTTGATCAAAATTGAATTTGACAGCCGGCATGAGAAATCTTTTTTGGAACTGCAGTCATGAAACGGAAATGTTTCTCCTGCTTTCGATTTGCCTCTGGGAGATGAGAAAGATCGAGAGCGAGAAACCTTATTGCAGTAATAATCCCTTCTTGTAAAAGTAATAATAAATAAAAATGTATTGAAAATGGTACTGAAAAAAAAAACCTAATAAAACTGGCCTGGACAAAAATGATGGTACCCTTAACATTTTTTTGTTGCACAACCTTTTGAGGCTCATCACTGCAATCCAAATGACTGCAATCCTCATACTGTACAATATTTCAGTTGTTGCTGTTTTAGCACAATCTTATACACTATCTCAGGGACCTGCTGCTAAGAAACTGTGTTCATTCTAGTATTACTGCATGCAATATTGTCTGAACTTACAGTATTTACATACAGTATTGACACTGGTCGGTCGGTGCTGTTTTTTGTTTACTGTCTTTTGTGTACTGTCTTTTTTGGATTTTGTGTATTGTCTTGTAACCTTTTGTCTGCACTGTCTTGTCTGTCTTGTCTTGCACTGTCTTGTCTGTCTTGTTTGTATTGTCCTCCACTGTCTTGTTTGTCTTGTCCTGCACTGTTTGCAACAGGTTGCACCGTTGCACTTTATGTGGCTAAGACTACTTACATGTCCTTAGCCCTGCCTTTGCTTTATGTAGCACCCTGATCCTGGAGAAACGATGTCTCATTTCACTTTGTACTGCAACAGCTACTGTATATATGGTTGAAATGACAATAAAAGCTTCTTGACTTGACAAACTTATGTGACTTTCTCAAGCTCCTCATGATCAAGCCTAATACAAACAAATTATTATAAAGCTTCGCGTTAGTTCTGGCAGGCCACGTTGTCAAGCGTGCATCAGCTGTTAATCAGCAATCAGGTTACGTCATCCATATTACCCGACCATTTAACTTCCCATTTATTGAGTCGCTTTCTAGCGCGTCTCTGCTGCTGCGACTTAAACTCCCTCCTCCAACCCCGACTCCACCATGCCGGAACCCGTGTCCGTTGTACCAGTTTACGTCTTAAATCTCCACTTATTTTCTCTCTCTCTCCATCACTCGAATTATTTAATTATTTATTTATCCATTTATTCATTTATTTTTGCAAAAAAAAAAAAAAAACTCTATGCATTATCAATGGTTCTGTTATAGGGGGGGTCTATTCTATTTTCTAGTTGCTGCTGTCCCCGCTCGGTCCATGCATGCGCACGGACGTGCGCACGGATTCCTGCCCCGAACAGAACCATACCACCAACACTAACTGTATGCTATCATCTAATCAACTCTCATTTGACAAGTGGTCCTGACAGAAAATATTATTTTATCATATTAAATTTATATTATATTATTTTGTTTTAAGTTTTTTCCTTCCTTTAATGGAACGGTACCAAGAATTTTGTCCATGTGTGTACAGTATTTAGCTGTGTAAGTAAAGGAAAATTTATATTTAGTAGTAATTAGCATGAGTTCGTTAACATAAAGCAGAGCCGTTAATGCTGAAACATTTCTGAATCATGCTATATTCTGAGATTGGTGACACGCTCACTGCATTATCATTTATGTAACATGGAGGATGTTAGCAGGGGAAGCAGATCGTGTTAACCAGGTTGCAGTGTGGCCCGTCTGATTTAAGTTGTTCCTAGGCAACTGTATGTGTACGGCTGAAACGAAGGCGATAAAAGCCAAACACCTCATTGACTTTATAATCCGATGAAGCGACAATATTAGGCAGCTGATGGAGAAAAAAGGGCATAGTGCAGTTTCCCTGCAATGTTTAGAAAGTGTGAAATGGCATGACAGAGTAGCCCCTGAAACAGCAGGTGGTCTTCCATGACTAGAAACAGAGATGGTAGCAAAGCACGGGTTTATGAATAAAGCATGAAGGATGGCGGCCTGTATTTTTTTAGTTTTGTGTGAAATAAAAGGAAAGTGGATAAATAATAGATGCAACTACTCGGTTAGGTGAGAAGTGAGGAAATTGGGAACGTGTCTAGAGAAAGACAGAAAGAGAGAGAGAGGGAGAGAGAGAGAGAGAGAGAGAGAGAGAGAGAGAGAGAGAATACACAATCAAAGAAAATTAATGAAAACCAAGATGACTTTCTAAAAGGTTGATTTTAACTATATAATTAAACAGGCATTATAATCTTACGCAACAAATCGTTAATAAATATCCGAGTCTGGGGTTCGATCCTGATCTCAAATGACTGTTATTATGTATGTGCTGTGAACACATAAAAAAATAATAAAGTTTTATCACAGGTTCACACATTATTTGGACGAGTGTAAAGGTGTCAAAAAAAAACAGGCCAAATCTGTTGTCGATTAGACTACTGAATAATCCGATATGTGTCAGGAGACAATGTAATAACCTGCACAATGCTTTTACATGTTTATGTGTTTGTTCAGTCATCCTTAGTTTAAGTGAAGCTACTATTTATATTTGTCAGAAGTAAAAGCAACTATTGTTAAAAGCTTGTAAAAAGCTATATATCTATATATAGCTATAAAAAAATATCAATATGAACTTGAGTGATTTATTTATGGTTAAGGAATAGTCACGGGTACAATTATTACAGGGCTTCTGGTAGTAAACTGTAGCTGTAGCAAAAACGAATGAAAAATAGCACTTCCTGCTTTAGGCCATGCCCACTTCAAAATTAAAGGTGGGGTCTCCGATGTTTGAAAGCTAATGTCGATATTTGAAATCACCAAAACAAACACACCCCGGGTCCCACCCCTGTATTGATAGCTCCGCCCACACATACATACGTAACCCAGGCAACTGGGAAAGAAATGTTTCGTTATCATAGCTGAAAGGAAGAACGATACGATTGCAGATAAACAAACAAGCAAAAATGACACAAGCATAATCGTGCAAAGGACGACATATATTAGTTCTGTGTAACAAAGCAAAACCGAAGTTACTCACATATCGAGAAGGAAAAAAGCGCCTCGGCGTCTTAAGTAAAGTTGAATTTCCCGAGTCAATAACTCCTGAGCTAAACGCTGTTACTACACAAAACGCGGTTGTAGCTGCCTCTCTACATTACTACGATAGAAAAGATGTGTTATTTGTGTAGTAACAGCGTTTAGCTCAGGAGTTATTGACTCGGGAAACTCCAACCTGTGAATATGTGGCCAACTTCTGCTCCTTCAGTTCTCTCCAGCGCTGGAAAGCTGATCCTATATTAACACGCTTTGTTTTTATCCTCCATGTCAATGTTAAAACCGCTTTCTGCTAATGTCATACATGCGAACTGAACACTCTCTTTCCCCTTTCTGCTCATTGACGACATGTTTGATTTTTGTTTATTATGGGCCCGACTCAGTTTTCTGAAGCATTTCTCAAAAATCGGAGACCCTGCCTTTAACTCATTTAACCTAAATAACAAAAAAAAAATGTAATTTGCACCTGTTTGGTTCAGCAAACAGGTGCAAAGTGCTTGAATAATCAGCAATAATAATTGAATAATCAGCAAACATTTGATCTTTAACCACTAAAATGCTGCATAAGATTTTGAGGTAAAAAAAACCCCACACATTTCACACTGAAAGCCAACGGTGTCCTGACTTACTTTATATCAGTCTTGTAGCCAGAAAATAATGAATTTATTGACACCGCTTGAGAATGTGAGATAAATCATATCCATTTCACCTGTGAAGTGGTAAAAAGGGTAAAATCTGATTTTTAAGTTAGAATTGAAACACAGAACCCCATCCCACATGTGTTTCCTCTGTTTTCCTCCTGTAAACATGCTGGAACATGAATTGCTGATCTCGTAAGTGTGAATGAGTGTGAAAATGCATGTGTGTGTGTGTGTGTGTGTGTGTGTGTGCGTGATGCTCTGTGATGGACTGGTGTCCCATCCTGCACCCCTTACAGGATAAAGGGCTTAGTGAAGGTGAATGAAAAATGTATGATATTTGGAACATAAAGGTCAACACTATAAAAAAAAAATCAATGCTGTTCAGGAGCTTAATCTCTGAGAAAAACAACAAAACAACACTATTTGTTAAAACTTTAACACACTCTGGCACATAACTGCTGATATGACAGTAATTAAGGCATTATACATTAGCTATTATTCATTCATTCACTTTAATCTATGTTCGGCTCTTTCTATGTGTGTCTCATCTTCCCTGTCGGGGCTGTTTGCTCTGTCTGTTAGAGAAAACGATCAATATTTCAGGTATCTCACATTGTCTAATGGATGGCTGAGAACTGAGAGCAAATCTACACAGCGCACATATCTCTCATCTGTCAGAAAATAAAAAGAAAGAAATACTACAGCATTCTGTCAACACTATGCTATGTTCTATGCTATAAAACAGTTTGACTCTGACTATAGCTAAGCATGTAGGTGCACAATTAAAAAGTAGTTGAAGATATTGAGTTACTATTATGTTCTCATGTGAAAATCTCTGTTAATTTATCTGCTAATGAATTCATGGGGGGGGAGGGGGTGGTCATGGTGGCTTAGTGGTTAGCACGTTTGTCCCACACCTAGAGGGTTAAGGGATTGATTCCCGCCTCCGCCTTGTGTGTGTGGAGTTTGCATGTTCTCCCTGTGCCTCGGGGGTTTCCTCCAGGTACTCCAGTGTCCTCCCCCAGTCCAAAGTAATGCATAGGATAGTAGACATAGTTGATAGACATCTCTGGAAAATTGTCCGTAGTGTGTGAGTGTGTGAGTGAGTGAATGAGAGAGTGTGTGTGCCCTGTGATGGGTTGGCACTCCGTCCAGGGTGTATCCTGCCTTGATGCCCGATGACGCCTGAGACAGGCTCCCCGTGACCCGAGAAGTTCGGATAAGCATGAAGAAAATGAATGAATGAATGAAAGAATGAATTCATCAGAAGAATAATATCATAGGTATAATAGGTTCCATTTGCATCATAGGTATAAAATAGCTGCATATAATAATAATAGGTTGCATTTTCTACTGACTGACATCAGGGGTTTCCTCCGGGTTCTCTGGTTTCTTCCCACAGTCCAAAGACATGCGTGGTAGGTTGATTGTCATCTCTAAATTGTCCCAATTGTGTGAATGGGTGTGTGAGTGTGTGTGCTCTGTGCAATAGACTAGCATCCTGTCTTGGATAAGCCATGCATTGTACCCTGAGTCTCCTGGGATAGACTCAAGTTTCCCCAAGACCCAGTAGAATTAACGGTGTAGAAGATGAACGAATGCTAACAAATAAGTACATCATGTCTTTCACGTTTGCTAATTTATGTTGTTTTCACAACTATAACAATAACAGACGGCCTTATTTGGCGTTAATACACGATGATCTCCAACTTTAGCAATCACCAAGGTCAAGATTATAGAGATTCCTTCAAGAGGAATAACTGCATGATCTCACTATTCTAAGTTCCTAAGACGTGACAAAACGGACGCAGCGTGGAATGTTACAAATATTTACAGTAGGCTGAAGAGCCGAGTTCCTCTCTCTCTCTTTACAATTCCCAATAAACTTTTTATTATTAATACACAAAGGGTAGATCGTGTAAAATCAATAAACACGTCACAACCATAAAACTGTATGATTGGAAGATTTGTTTTCTCTTCTCTTCCACCGTGCACATCATAAATCACCTTTATTTTTCTTTTATTGCCTTTTTATACAGGGGAAGCAGGGAAAGCGGGTGTAGAGTATCATAAAACCGGAAGGTGTGTATCGTACACCTCAGCCAGGTCCTGTGTGATCGTTGTGGCCGTTTGCAAGGTTGGGAATTAGATTTTATAATGTACATTTCCAATGAAGTACAGTAGTGACATAGTTTGTGTGGATTTTGATTCCTATGCCATGTAACAGTTTCAGTCCAACCCTAACGGATGATCCTGTGAGATGTTCAAGGAACAAATACACTCCATTCCAAAAATCTAAATCCTGATCAAAACTGTGGAATATTTTGTGAAATTGAGAAGGTCATTCCAGTCCGTTGCAGAACTTTGCACATTGGTTCAAATAAAATGACTTCAGGAATACACTTTCAAGCCCAATCCTAATTCTAAATGTCAAACTCATCCATCCTTGTGTAACATTTCGTTCCATGGATCACTGGTGATTCTGGTGGTGAGCATGGGAAATCATGAGAGAGTTTGTTACAGCTAGTTAAAGTTAGCAAATCTGGTGAAACATACTGTACCTCAGCATCACTGTCCTTCTAGCAAGGAAAAGGAGACACCGCTTTATAAGACATTTGACATTGATGAGTTTGATTGTTCATTCATTCATTCATTCATTCATTCATTCATTCATTTTCTACCGCTTATCCGAACTTAGCCGCAGAGCACACACACGCTCCCATTCACTCACACACTATGGACAATTTTCAAGAGATGCCAGTCAACCTACCATGCATGTCTTTGGACCGGGGGAGGAAACCGGAGTACCCGGAGGAAACCCCCGAGACACGGGAAGAACATGCAAACTCCATACACACAAGGCGGAGGCGGGAATCTAACCCCCAAACCTGGAGGTATGAGGCAAACATGCTAACCACTAAGCCACCGTGCCCCCCCATGAGTTTGATTGGATTCTTCAATTTAAAATTTTATCTATGGAACCCGGTCATTGGTTGGAGGAGAGATAAAGAAACATTTGAGATTGACAAGTACAAATTGTCTTTAGTGATTGAATGGGAGTGACTGTAGTAA
This sequence comes from Tachysurus fulvidraco, assembly GCF_022655615.1. Classification (NCBI taxonomy): domain Eukaryota; kingdom Metazoa; phylum Chordata; class Actinopteri; order Siluriformes; family Bagridae; genus Tachysurus; species Tachysurus fulvidraco. The sequence goes on along the minus strand of NC_062531.1, from coordinate 22,585,358 downwards.
TTGAATGGGAGTGACTGAGTCCTGGGGTATACCCATGGTTCCACATGACCCCCTGTGTAGGACAAGCATCCAGAAAATGGATGGATAAATACTATATCTCTTTATCTACACCTACATTTTCTACAGCAGGATCTCTGCTAAAACGTCCCAAATTGTATATTCATGCGCTGGGTCTGAAAGTGAAGTACTCGCTAAACGCACCAAGCTGCACACCTTTACACTTCTGTACCGTCATGTAAAAAAATAAAATATCATTTCCACTCAGGGAGGTGAAAAAGAATTAAATAAGTGGGTATGGATTGAAGCAAAGATGATAGAGCATTAAAAGCAATGAGATATTTTCAGATTCAGCAGACTGCTTTTGGTATTTGTAATGCCTCGATTCGTATTCTGGTCAGAGAAGTAAATCCCTGAGTCAAGTCTTTCCTGAGAATACACTCGAGATAAGAAATGTTCAATTCAACCTGTCAGGTGGGACCTAAATGGGTTGTCGAAAACTGTGAAAAAAAAGAAAGTTAGCATTTTTGACAGAAAAACTTGTTTTTATCAATGAATGTGTGAGAGGCGTCTCACCTCATAATGAACACCATGGACACGTCATAATAAACACCACGGACACCTCATAATAAACACCACGGACACCTCATAATGAACACCACGGACACCTCATAATAAACACCACGGACACATAATAAACACCACGGACACCTCATAATGAACACCACGGACACCTCATAATGAACACCACGGACACCTCATAATAAACACCACGGACACCTCATAATAAACACCATGGAAACCTCATAATAAACACCACGGGCACCTCATAATAAACACCACGGACACCTCATAATGAACACCACGGACACCTCATAATAAACACCATGGACACCTCATAATAAACACCATGGACACCTCATAATAAACACTATGGACACCTCATAATAAACACCATGGACACCTCATAATAAACACCACGGACACCTCATAATAAACACCATGGACACCTCATAATAAACACCACAGACACCTCATAATAAACACTATGGACACCTCATAATAAACACCACGGACACCTCATAATAAACACCACGGACACCCCATAAAGGACACCTCATAATAAACACCACGGACACCTCATAATAAACACCATGGATACCTCATAATAAACACCACGGACACCTCATAATAAACACCACGGACACCCCATAAAGGACACCTCATAATAAACACCATGGATACCTCATAATAAACACCATGGATACCTCATAATAAACACCACGGACACCTCATAATAAACACCACGGACACCTCATAATAAACACTATGGACACCTCATAATAAACACCACGGACACCTCATAATAAACACTATGGACACCTCATAATAAACACCATGGACACCTCATAATAAACACCACGAACACCTCATAATAAACACCACGGAAACCTCATAATAAACACTATGGACACCTCATAATGAACATAGGAAGAAAAATGGTAACAAGCTCTTGAGGTTAGTTCAATTCAACACAAACCCTCTTATTAGTCTGAAATATGCTTTTTGATAGACTATTCTTAATTAAGAAATGGTAAACAGGCAAAAAACAACAACAACCTTGTTTTCATATCCCAGCTGCCTAATTGGGATTTCAGCGAATAAACCAGGCTGAATGTGGAACCTAATGCAAGTGTTACAGACTCCTCATGAATAAAGAACATCCCTCAAGTTAATTAAGATTCACATTTATGTTTTTTTGAACCATAAAAAGTGCCATGAATTGACGGTGCATCATCATGATGCCAATTGTGTGGTGGCTGAAATGGCTAAGGCTCTGGGTTGTTGAATGGTGGATTGGGGTTCAAGCCCCAGCAATGCGAAGCTGGCACTGTTTGGCCCCTGAGCAAGGCCCTTAACTCTCTCTGCTCCAGGGATACCGTATCAAGGCTCACCCTGTGCTCTGACCCCAACTTTCAAATTTACAAAGAAAGTATTTCACTGTGCTCTAATGCAGTGGTCCCCAACCTTTTTTTCGCCGCGGACCGGTCAATGTTTGATGGCCCGCTGGGGGTGGGGGTGTGGGGTGGCGGCTATACAATTAAATTAAAATTAATAATTTTAATTTAATTGTATTTAATAATGCCTTTTTAACTCACTACAATGCTAAATCAATAAGAACCCTGAGCTTGTTTCTCTGCAACGAGACGGTTCCATCTGGGGTAATAAGAGACAATGACACCCGAAGTGTGTTGCTTATGTCCAGTTTATTCCGTGGTTTTGTTTTGGTTGCTGTCACTGCAGAAAACCCCGCTTCACACAGATAGCATGTCGGAAATGGCAATAGGGATTTAAGTGCTGTGGTGACAATCTCAGGGTATTCCGCCATGACTTTAATCCAGAACACCGGCAGAGTTTCTAACTTTCTAACGACGTCTGTTTCATGCTCATTTTTGCTAATTTGTGGGTTACATTTGAGCAAACACAATATACACGTACACCAAGCACTGTTAAACATGACAAAGTACCGGTGAACAGAGAGAAGAGCGATACACACCTTCTCTCCACCAAAGCTACAACACCACTGCTGCTTACAGCCGCTCAGCTCCAGACATCACCTAACCCCGGCCCGATAGAATGATATTTTGCGCTTGCGCGGTATTGGTGCGGCTTTAGGTGACGTCTCTCGGCTCCCGGTTAACCTCTCGTGCATGGAAAGTCGCACAAACCTGAGAGAAATACACCACAGTAAATAAAATGGAAATAATTTAATGTTTCTTGGGCGGCCCGGCACCATTTGGTCTACGGACCGGTACCGGTCTGCGGCCCGGGGGTTGGGGACCACTGCTCTAATGTATATTTGACAAAATAAAGAGTTCCATAATGCAGGAAAGGGTTAAAAGTCTTCGGCTTTCTTTTTTTATAAAGGAAAGACGTCTTTCACAGGGTTCTTTAATCGGTGGTTATTCCAAAGGGATGACCTGAAGAAGCCTTTCCGTGTGCAAGAGGTAGCTACATTATTAATGAATCACATTATAAAGCTACTTCTTCACTTCAGTTACATAACAGTGCTACAGAATTTGTGGAATGTTCATACTCTCTGTCCTCAGAAGCACTCAGCTCTACGACGGACGTATATTCTGGGAGATTTGTACTTTTTTTTTTTTTTTAGCTTTTTATCATCACATTTTAAATTAATGGTATTCATAATTTAAGAGCATGTTTCCTTATTAGATATTAGACGGTCAATCAGTCAGCGACATCAATGTAGCTACAGTATCTCTAAACAGTCATGATATAACTGATAAGCCTCAAGTTGTTATTATTGTTTCCTTATATATTTAAGAAGAAGAAGAGAAGAAGAAGAATGAGAAGCTTTTTTATTGTCATTTTGAACATATACAGTATAGTCGATGCAGTACGTAGAGAAATTTAACTACGTTCCTTCAGGACCATGGTCCTACATAAAAACAACACAGAACTATGACTAAAAATTTAGCCTAGCCACATAGTGTGTATATTACATAATGTGTATAGTGTGCAACCTACTGCTGTAGTATAAGGTTATAGCAATGTTTATACAGTATTTATGCTAAAGAAAAGAGTACTTTATTAAACTTCAGAAACTTGGTATTCATGCTTGGTATTAATTTACACTTATGCTAGCTGCATTAGCAATGTTTAATCGTATATTAGCTGCATTAGCATTGCTTAAAATATAACAGCTGTGTTAAGCAACGTTAAATCTTTCACTAACTGCATTAGTAATGATCAAACTAACTGCATTAAAATGCCTAAATTCACTGCTTTACTTTTAGCAATGTTTACACATTTACTAACTGCTTTAGCAATGGTTAAACTTACACAAGCTGCATTAGCAATGCAGAAACATATAATAGCTGCATAAATAATGTTTAAATTTATACAGGCTGTATAAGCGGTTTACACTAAATTTATACTAGCTGAATTATCAATGCTAATATACATATACAGTACTATTACCAATGTTTATACATATATATTAGCTAGCAATGTTTACACTTCTACGCGCTGTATGTCACGTCACTTGTTCGCAGTGTTTACATTAATGCTAGGTAAATTAGCAATGTTAAACATATACTAGCTGTGTTAGCAGTGTTTACACATATATATTAGCTGCTTTAGGAATATTTACACTTATACAAGCTGTATTAGCAGTGTTTACACGAATACTAGCTAAATTAGCAATGCTCAAACGTATCTTAATTACAGTATCAGTATTTAAACGTATTATTTGAACTTACTAGGATTATTTTTCAACTTCTGCTATCTGAAATACATGTTTAAACTTATTCTAGCTATCTTGGAAGTCTGCTGTCTACAATTAAACATTTCCTAGCTGTATAAACTTCCTCTCTCAGTTAACAATGTTTGTACGTCTTTGAAACTAGCTCAATCTCTGACCTGAGAAATTGTCCCTCATCAAGTATCAAGTATTTGAAGTGTTCTGATTATATTCACAATTTCTTCTTGCCTTGTGTTCCTTCAGTGAGGAGGTGAAGAAAATGAGCTAGTTTGCATAATCGTATGCAAAACGAAGACAGCTTAGTTACCATGAGAAGCGCGATGATATGATTATCTTATCCTTATTTGCTAAAGACAGAGCGAGAGAGAGAGAGAGAGAGAGAGATGTTTTATGCATCTGAGATTTATGCTAATTTTTTTGCCTCAGCTTTTTTCTGTATTTTGCTGTATTAGCATTAGCCAGCTTTGTTGTTGTTGTTTCTTGTTATCCAGAGTTTGTAAGAGAAGCCTACAGTTGAATTAGCCTTTTATTTTATTCTTGTGTACACACACACACACACACACACACACACACACACACACACACACACACACACACACACACACACACACACACACACACACAAGACAAGCAGTTCCTGTCAGATTTGCTACATGCTCTGGGCCGATAGTTAGACGTTACAGCTTATGAGTTTCTTTGCAACAGTGTATGATAAAAATTCAAACAGATTAATAACATTACTGTGTCTGTGTCTCAAAGACATCAGTGTGATGTTTGGTACCAGCAGGTGTTAATCCTCTCACTTTAATAAATACCTGGAGAATATTTATATCTAACGTTGTGGATTAATATAAATAAAGGTCTGTTCTTTGTTATTGGAGCGCACTTAGTTCACATTAAATTGATTTGTGTATTGTGCATCATGAAGCATGGCTGATTTGTGGCTGAGGGATATTTTACAACCAGGTGAAACGACTCTGTAGTGAGTGACAGCAAATGGTGCAAGATGCAAAGAAAAGGAGAGAAAAAAAAGATGCAGGCGGACAGACGGGCAGTAGGCAGAGAGAGAGGGCGATAGAAAGAGAGAGAGTAAATGAGAGGTAGAGAGAGAGACTTATAGAGAGAAAGTCAGAGAGACAGAATAAGAGAGACAGAGAAAGGAAAACAAAAGAATGTGACAGAGAAGAGAGATAATTAGAGAGAGATAGAGAAGAAGAGAGGAAGTGAGAGAATGAAAGTAAGGGAGAGAAAAGGAATGAGATTCAGAGAAGAGAAAAAAAAAGAAAGTGGAGAGAGCGAATTAGAGACAGAGAGAGGGTTAAGAGAGAGAGAGAGATAGAGAGAGAGAGAGAGAGAGAGAGAGAGAGAGAGAGAGAGAGAGAGAGAGAGAGAGAGAGAAACGATAGAAGACCTGATTAATTCATCACACATTACTGTTTCTGTTAGTGAA